>NC_051156.1:202985923-203053231 GCF_013339745.2 Dermacentor silvarum
CCGCCTACTTCCCCCTGCATGCCCTTAAGGAGACGCACCGGCGCAGAACGCGCGTTTGTTCTCCGCCGTGCGTTCACTCCCCGTGAAAGCGCGCGTCTCTCGCGCCCTTTCACTCGCAGATACAGCGTTCGGCGCTCGGCGACGATTTCATCTCCATTGACGTCATACGGAACCTCACGGCGACGGCGACGACGACGGCAGAAATCTGCTTTGGAGTGTCCATATAATTGCTGTCGCAATAATAAATAAACGAACCACCGTCTTAGAAATAGCGTAAGGAGCTTCTAAAATTACGTTCCTAAGTAGCTTAGCCTACACAAGATCCAAAATCCGACTTGCGTTTCGTTTTGTACTTCTATTTTGTTGTTTTCTATACCTTTTGTACGTCAGGCCGATAGCGTTCCTCAACTTCGTGTTCCTTATTTCTAAGATTCCCTAATTGACTTGGTCAAGTATCGCGAGCACTGCACGTACTTCGTCGACCACGAATGAACGCGTATATAATAGGAAAAATAAAATGAAAAAAAAAAAATGAACACAAGCGGTTGAGCGCACTGGTTAGGACAAGCAACACTGTCCAGGCACACAACCCAAATTCGAACGGTATATTGTTTGCAGAGTGCTTCGCTACACAAGTCATAGGAGACAGCTTTAATGATGTATTTCGAGAAACAGTTGGAGCACTAGCACTACCGCTTCACTGTCGACATTTGGAGCATGCAAATACTAGCAGTATAATCTAGTCCCTTGCTGACAAATTTCGCAGAGCTGCTTGTGTGCTCCGAAAAGGTCAGCAGAACATGGCGTCGACTTTGAAAACCGTTGCTTTTAAAACCCTCTAACGGTGAAAAGAAAGGTGATAGTGGGTTCAAATGAATACCGCCAGCAAAGCCTAGGCTTAACATAGTTTAGAAAACCGAGAGGGAGCAAGGCACATAGGCACGTTGGAATCGCCGAACAATGTCAAGAAGTTGACGCGCTATGCGCTCGTAACCAACGATTCAGGTGAATTTAGAGGAAGCGAAAGCTCATTTCAATAGTTACTGGGCGTTAAAGAAAGTGAGAGCCTAGCCTTCAGGATAATTCACGCTGAAGCGGGAGTCATGGGTGACGCCATGTTAGACAACGCTATTTCGTTACGTACGCAATGAGTTTACGTTTGCTTGCAAACGCTATGCTAAAGTTGCCTAATGGCTGCTCGTGTCATCATCATTATCAGCCCTGTATTCATGTCCACTACAAGACGAAGGCCTCTCCCTGCCATCTCCAATTACCCTTGTCTTGCGCTAGCTGCATGATTCCAATTTGAGCCTGCAAATTTCCTAACTTCATTGCCCCACCTAGTTTTCTGCCGTCCCCGACTGCGCTTCCCTTCTCTTGGTATCCATTCTGTAACTCCAATGGTCCACCGGTTATCCATCCTAAGCACTACATATAGCTTGCCCAGCTCCATTTTTTCCTTTTAATGTCCATTAGAATATCGGCTATCTCCGTTTCCTCTCTGATCCACACCGCTCTCTTCATGTCTCTCAACGTTAGGCCTAACATTTTTTGTTTCATCGCTCTGTGTGTGGTCCTTTAACCTGTTCTCTAGCTTCCTTCTTAACCTCCAAGTTACTGTCCCATATGTTAGCACCAGTAGAATGCAATCATTGTACACTTTTCTTTTCAACGACAGTGGTAATCTCCCAGTCAGGATTTGTCAATGCCTTCCGCGTGCACTCCAACCCAATTTGATTCTTCTGTGAATTTTCTTGTCATGATCAGGGTCCCCTGTGGGTGATTGACCTAGGTAAACGCACTTCTTTACAGACTCTAGAGGCTGACTGGCGATCCTGAATTCTTGTTCCCTTGCCAGGCTATTGAACATTATCTTTGTCTTCTGCATATTAATCTTCAACCCCACTCTTACACGTTCTCGGTTAAGGTCCTCAATCATTTGTTGTAATTTGTCCCCATTGTTGCTGTATAGGACAATGTCATCTGCAAACCGAAGGTTGCTGAGATATTCGCCATTGATCCTCATGACCTAAGGAGAAGCGTCTGCATAGCAACATGGATTCTTACTTATGGATTGTATTGGCTTGGGTACGTCTGGTACAAGGCACTAGACGTCGTACTGTCTTAACGTCTTCGTTACGTTTGCATTCCTGTGCGTTAAACTAAAAGTATTGACGGCACGTGCACCATAACGTACCAAGAAGTTGCTTGCGTTTAACGTACCACGCATAAGGTGACAAACGCTATTTTAAAACTGTCTAAAACTGTCTATTGACATTAACAACAACAACAAAGCGCGCTTCGGTTCTGACGGTCAACACTGAACAAGCCGGCAGCGCTATACGGATGGCGCCTAGGCAAATTCAATATTATTTCAACGCTGACATTAAAGAGACAGACAGATACGTTCGTAGTCGCTATACATATTACATTGGAGTTCTTCGCCGCGTTTTCGGGTTTTTTATTTCACCGCCAAGAGAGAATGCGTGAGGTGTCGAAATATTGTGCGGGCTGTTTTCGTTAGGCAACTATAAATAGTGGACCAACTTGCTAACTGCATGAATTCAAGCATCAGGAAGTGCGGGATTCCGTATATCAACTCACCCGGAATAGATTATTTCAGGCTGTTTGCCTTAGTTAGTTAAGAAAAATGCAAACATCACGCTTTCGTTACTGGATGTATACGGAAACAGCAGTGAATCTGTTCATCATCATCATCATCATCATCATCATCATCATCATCATCATCATCATCATCATCATCATCGTCGTCGTCGTCGTCGTCGTCAGCCTATATTTATGTACACTGCAGGACGAAGGCCTCTCCCTGCGATCTCCAATTACCCCTGTCTTGCGCTAGCGTATTCCAAGTTGCGCCTGCGAATTTCCTAACTTCATCATCCCACCTGGTTTTCTGCCGTCCTCGACTGCGCTTCCTTTCTCTTGGTATCCATTCTGTAGCTCTAATGGTCCACCGGTTATCCATCCTACGCATTACATGGCCTGCCCAGCTCCATTTCTTCCGCTTAATGTCAACTAGAATATCGACTATCCCCGTTTGTTCTCTGATCCACACCGCTCTCTTCCTGTCTCTTAACGTTACTCCTAAGATTTTTCGTTCCATCGCTCTTTGTTCGGTCTTTACTTGTTCTCGAGCTTCTTTGTTGACCTCCAAGTTTCTGCCCCATATGTTAGCACCGGTAGAATGCAATGATTGTACACTTTTCTTTTCAACGACAGTGGTAAGCTCCTGGTCAGGATTTGGCAATGCCTGCCGTATGCACTCCAACCCAATTTTATTCTTCTGTAAATTTCTTTCTCATGATCAGGGTCCCCTGTGAGTAATTGACCTCGATAAACGTATTCCTTTACATACTCTAGAGGCTGACTGGCGATCCTGAATTCTTGTTCCTTTGCCAGGCTATTGAACATTATCTTTGTCTTCTGCATATTCATCTTCAACCCAATTGCACTTTCTCGATTAAGGTCCTCAATCATTTGTTGTAATTCGTCTCCATTGTTGCTGAATAGGACAATGTCATCCGCAAACCGAAGGTTGCTGAGATATTCGCCGTCGATCCTCACTCCTAAGCCTTCCCAGTCTAAGAGCTTGAATACTTCTTCTAAGCGTGCAGTGAAGAAAATTGGAGCGATACCTCCTGTACTCCTTGATTACGCAATGTCTCTATGACCCTTGGTATCTCTACTGAATCGAATGCCTTTTCATAATCTATGAAAGCCATATAGAGAGGTTGATTGTACTCCGCAGATTTCTCGATTACCTGATTGATGACATGGATATGATCCATCGTAGAATATCCCTTCCTGTTCATAGGAAGACATAAATAATATTAAAATAAAAATGTATTCAAAACCCAACGAATGCCCATACCTTGAGTGCTGTTATCTCAGGCAATCGCAGTGGCCTGTATGGTGTGTCTTGAACGCCTTTATCATATAAACCGGCCGTAGCCTTAATGATGTAGTTGTCTTGCTTCAATTGCAGTGCGTGCTTTTGATGTTATCATTGCGAACTAACAACCGTAACAACCGCGAACTAACAACCGCGAACTAACAAGCCAACAGGCACTAATACCAAGAAATGACTAAGGGACGGTAGTTGAAATAAAATTGCGATGGGCTTGCGTACTCTCTTCATATTCAATATTATTTGTTCAGTGTTCTCGTAGGAATTTTCATAATCTTCATAGTTATGTGTTTCCGACTTCATATGGCCTTCAGTAAAACTGAACCATGAGTTTTCTGGTTTTTCTTACCCACAAAGCATACAAGCAATTCATAGCTACCTCTCTCTCTCTCTCTCTCTCTCTCTCTCTCTCTATATATATATATATATATATATATATATATATATATATATATATATATATTTGCGCCGCCTTTAGGTGGCACCGACTACTCTTTGTCACTTGGCATGCAAAATTGCATCATAAAATGTTGCGAAAAACGGTGTACAAAGCTCCTCTTCCCTCTCCTCGCTATTGCACAAGGAAATTCTAATGGTCCGCGAACACATACAAAAGCACATTTCTGTAGACGAGTGCACGATGGGCAAGGAACCATACTTAACATACGACATAACTACTTCACAACCGTAACAGGCTTAGATTTATATCAAACATATTGTATTTCAGAGGACTGTAAAATTTAATATGAATCTAAGATATTGGTATCTTCTACGAAAGTTTTTTAAAGCGACAAGGCCTTTCTCTCAAGCGTCGCTGTTGGCCACGGAACAAGTATTCTTTTTATTTTTTCTTTCTTTCCTTTTTTATTAGGGTCATCGATCTAAGGGCATTAAAATACTCTTAATATTCACCTTCCTGTTTCGTGTATTGGGTACTCGAGAAGGAGGTGGTTTTTATAAAACAATCCAGGCCGTAAATCAAAATTCTGCTTCCCAGAGTCCCTAGGATACACACATTTATTTCATTCAAACAATTCGGTTTAGTGGTTGTATCATAAAATTAATTCTGCCTTTCCATTCATTCGAATGTGGAAGTTAGAGTTCAGCCAAAGTTAAAGCTTGCTCTCAAATACAATGCTTTTTTGGCTATGCTGAGACTAACGAATGGCTATAATTTTTTTAAATTTTATATATAAATACTGCGATCGTAAACAAGATCTTAGCAGCGTGGTACACAAATAAGTATACGAAACAGAATAAATGCAAAAAGGGGGAACTGCATTCAGAAGTTTCTTCACACAAGCGAAAAAAAAAAAAGGTTTCTAGTAGCATATTATGTTAAATTGTACACATAATTGGAGAATTAGATGTGCCACTGTTTAATTGCCCTTTCATAATTTATAGCTATCATCTCTGTAGCTGGTTCGGTAACATCTGCATAGCGCCAACATTTAAAAAGCTGTTGAGAGCGCAAAAACAATTTTTCCGCAAGAGATTTGTGATTATGATAATGATGGCCGTCGATGTGGGTGTGGTGACTGTAGTGATTAGGATAGCTATGATTACCGCCGACGACGACAGGGATGATAATTACGGTGGGGATGATGATGATAACAGAAGGACGTGATTAATTTTTCAACAGCCAGAATCACATGGCGCACTCGCAGTAGTTGTTACACCCATTGTCTATTTCATCTTCCGGCAAACAAAACAACTAGCACGGTCACCAAACAAAGGAATACAGAAATGAAAAAGAAAGAAGAAAAAGGGAAAACACTCAAATGCACTAGGATAGAATCTGCTCCGCGCAAGTCGGGCAGTTTGGGCTGCAGACGGCGATCCCGTCTCAGCGAAGATCGATTCCTCCGGAATAGGACACCAGCGGGAATCGAAGCCAGCTACCGTCACTCGTGTACACTTTGGCTTATCTATTCGCGTGTTTTCTTCTTCGTCTTCGATTTTACTCGTCGAGGCATTCCATACATGCTGCACGAGCAGCGAAGTTAAGTGCCGTGTCAAGTGAGGTGCCTGATGGGATTGCAGAATCGGCGAACGGCTTTTTCAATTACGAGAGGACGCTTGACCAAGGACACTTATCTCTACTTTCTTCCTCAGCCCCACGCCGAGTTAGTTAGAAGAGTATAGAAAGTTATCTCGAATGCGGCACTATATTCCTATCTATCTTCGTGCACTGCTAATGAGTTGTGACGCTCCTCAGAAAATAGCAGCGCAAATAATCGATAACAACACCACGTTGGAGGAAATGAAGAAGATATGATGCATGATGAGACCATGAGAACGTATACGTAGCTCTTAAGGAGCGGAGTCGCTGACAATGAAGTCGCTGGCCATATACTATTTGTGGCGCAGAAGTAAATACACCGCCATCACGAAGCTTTTTTCAATTTTACGCCATTTTAAGGCATTTTTATAGCGAACTGGTGGCACTGGTGCCAAGATGCATACCCGAAAAGTGTCACTGTACAAAAACAGGGACAACACGTCATCGCATGAAGTTCTTCTTTACAATACAATGCGTTCAGAGATGCCGAGGAGTCCTAAGTTAACTAATGCGAATAGCTCTGCCAGGTACAATTGCTGTTGCCACGTTCAGATGCATGAGCACGTACATATTACCGAAAAGCACGCGTGCATAATATAGCTAGTGCTACGATAGGAGCAATAAACTACGTCATGCTAGCAAATAAGATCAATGGCTTCTGCGTTGAAACATACTTACTCAAAAAAAAAAAAGAAGTAAACACAGATATTAGCATAGTTAACGAGAGATTCACTACAACAATTGATGAAAATAGCAGATACCCAGAGCGCGTCTTTCTTGAACATACCTTTAGTGGAAAATAAAACGCAGATATGTCGGCAAGGCTACATTTCGAACAGTACACGACACCTGCAAGTGGGCTTTTGGCAAAATAGATGCGACGCGCCATTATTTGCAAAACCAACGCCATTAGTATAACTGCGTAGGGAAGTGCACATGCAGTGAAGAGGGAAAACTTTGCTGCCGAAGCAGCTGCTGTGTTTCTACACCCAGCCGATACAAATGGTTAGGGCTCTGTTTTGGCCTAATAAACAGAGGCACACCTCCTTCTGGGTTTATGTTTTCCCATGTTGCACGAGGCTCTCATGACATAATGTATTGTAAAGCTAAATAAATGGACCCCGTCTAATAAAACAAGCCCAACTCAGGAAATCTCCGCTGAAGCCTTTTTTTTTAATTGCTATTAACGATTACCTGAAAGGCAATAAAAAATTTTATTGCGATAGCAATTATATGGACACTCAAAAGCAGATTTCTGCCGTCGGCGTCGCCGTCGCCGTAGCCGTCGCCGTCGCCGTGAGGTTCCGTATGACGTCATTTGGAGAAGAAATCGTCGCCGCGCGCCGAACGCCGTTTATTGCGATAGCAATTATATGGACACTCAAAAGCAGATTTCTGCCGTCGGCGTCGCCGTCGCCGTGAGGTTCCGTATGACGTCATTTGGAGAAGAAATCGTCGCCGCGCGCCGAACGCTGTATGTGCGAGTGAAAGGGCGCGAGGGGCGCGTCTTTCACGGGGAGTGAACGCACGGCGGAGAACAAACGCGCGTTCCGCGCCGTGCTCGCTTAAGGGCTGCAGAAGTAGGCGTCTCTTTTCTCCTTTACAATCACCATATATGTAGAGCAAACGCACCTTCTTCCGACGCGCGAGAAGCCGTGGGGGAGGGGGTGGGAAGGGAGGCGACGTTTAGCTGCGGCACCAAGTGCCTATTTATATCACAGGCTCCGGCAACAGTCACCAACGCCGCACGCATTTTGAGCGAACGCAGGCAAAACGCCGATGGCGTCGACAACAGTTCTGCGTGTTGCCGATGCTGCTGCATGTCCAAGTTTATACAGCTGATAAAGCTAATATCATTACTCCGTATAGCTCTCTACAAGTTTGCTATCGCAATTGATGCTTCGCCTTTCAGGTGAAACTGCGACCACTTTTTTTATACTCGGCGACCGACTCATAGGCTCCTCCAGCAAAGCAACTCGTCCCAGTTGACCGCAAGTAAGAAGAAATACTCATAATAGAAACTGACCATAGGTACCTGTACTACAAGCCGCGAAAAATAAACCTTCTGACGGATTGGGGTGCGGCGCCAGATGGCAGTCAGTCACTGTTCGCTTTAAGCTCCTTGCTTATCTCGCGCTGTGCCGCTTTCTACAAAAAATGTCACTGTAAAGGGCAACCAGCTGGGAGACATTTTTTTATCCCCGCTTGGTGATTAGAATTAAATTACGGTGTTTGACCTGCCAAATGAGCTCACAGGTTATACCAGGAGCCATAGCGAGTGTGCTGCGGATTAATCTTTACCAGCTGCTGTTATTTACCGTGCACGTAAACGGCGAGTTTACTGGTTCTCTTTGCATTCTGTCTTCGTGGAAATATGGCCGCCACAGCAAAGCGTCTTAACCGAGACGCTGCGCTTAGCAGCAGAACACCGCGGATGGTCCTCAAACACGGTGTCGAAGTGACTTTTTACGCGAATTTTGTGAAATAATGGCATAAGGTAGTGTAGTACAATAATTGGTACGGTCTCGGTTCAAATCAGGAAGCACCTGCGGGCGCGCGGTCTTTCATGGCCAAGCCTTCACGAACGATACGAATACGAGTGTCGAAAACTTCCGAGTTTTATTACTCAATCACGGTATACGCTCCGCCCTCAATTAGAGCAGTTGCTTTAAGAACTGCGTACCAGAGACCCGACCAACCAAGTTGGCCGTCAAGCCTGACAACTGTTTTGCCAGCCAGCTAACGTAATATACTTCCGCCTCCTGAGAGTCGAGACGCCCATCTCGTACGTACTCTGTCGAGCAACACGAAAGGGAACAACGAAATTGCATTCAAAACGCTGCAGTGACTAAACACACATTCCCAGTAAAAAACTGCTCAATGCCACTAAACCTTAGAGGGAGAGCTACCGGCAGCATCGTAACGCATCCCAATCGAGTTAGCACATCACGAGTAATTGCTTCTTGAAAGCAAATTCAGTGTTCCAGCTTTCCGTCTTTTTGGACATGCTCCTGACATCGTGTAATGTTGAATAAACTGAATTGAATTGAATATTGCTCGCGACGCTACATATACTGCAGGAACAGAGGATGACCCCCTGGATATTCAGCGCACGTTCATAGCATACTCAATAGCAGTGTGCACGTCTAAGATAGAGGTGTGTTACACATGAAGAAACGCCAAAGTTGAGCAAAAATAGCCCTCACATATGTGCACGGGTTAATTAGATCGTGGACAGACCAACGCAGTTGTTTACGCAAACAACGAAACATTTAAACACACTAATCTTAAGCATGCCATTTCGCCTAACGTGAAAGACTTTACTGTTACGTGCTTCACGGGAAGTTGAAGTTCCTTCATTTTATTAATTTATTAAGGCGAAAGCCTTGTATGTCTTGTTTTGAGGTGACCTTGAAAAAGTGACGTCAGAAGTCAGACATAAAGACGGTAAGACATGTGTGCAAAAAACTGATCACTGCTTGATTGAAAATGTTTTTCCTCCTCCTCCTCAAAAAGGTCATTGCAAACCCCGTAACCTTATATATCAATCGATAGGTAATTACATGATGAATGTAAATATCGATATATGACCACAGTATTATTAAATTAATTATGATATTAACATGACAAAGCGGAAAATGGGTAAAAAAACTCGTAAAGTGGCCAAGAACCGATAATTAATGATAGTAATGGGTGCAAGTATGGTTATGATGATAATGATAATTATAAAGAATCGGTATACAGAGAGGTGAATGACCGGAATTAAGAGTGAATTGATGGTGAATTAAAGGGGTTTAGTTGGGTGATAGGAATCAAACGAACGGTAATGATGAGATAGAGTGAGCTAAGATAATGAAGAGTGAGAGTGAATTAGGAGTGAATGAAGGTGAATGAGGTGAATTAGGAGTGAATTGATAGGGTGAATCAAGAGTGATGAAAATTGGAAATTTTGCGTAATAGAGCAAACCAAGTGTGATGGATATAAAACCGAGATGATAGAGAATGAAGGTGAACCAAGCAGGGATAGGGTGAATCAAGTGTGAATTAAGAGTGAATGAAGGGGTAATGGAGTGGGGGTGTGACTTGCAAAAAATATATGAGATTTCTGGGTCCAAATGAGAGTGACTCAGCAAAAAAAAGACCGGCTGAGTGACGGTTCGAGTTATTATGGTGAACCTAGGAAGGGTGACTTGCAAAAATGACTGCAAATTGCGGTTTCAGAGTGATGATGACTGAACAAAAATGTGCTGAATCATGATCCGAGTTTGGTGAGTAAAGGATGACTTGCAAAAATGACAACATAACCTGCGTTCAGAGTGACGATGACTCAGCAAAATTAAGGGCCGAATCACGGTCCCAGTTTTATTCATTCCAAGTTTTTACATTCAAGGAAAGATATCACAGTTTCGCCATAAGGGCGACACTGTGATACGACTGGCCTGTTTGTGCAAAAATTTATGTCGCGCCGCCAAAGCAACGGCGAAAGCTGGGACGTTCTAAATACGCCGATCCTCCCGCTCCCTTAAAGAAACGCCTAGGATGCCGCAACGACGAGAAGACGTTAGCGTTTGTGCGCGCATTCTGGCCTCCTTCCCCCCCAAGGCATGGGCGGTGCCCTGATGTCTGCTTAGGCTCCGCAGTGCTGTCTCCGTTCAGCGAGCGGGATGGTTAAGCTTTGCGCGTGTATTCGTTTTTGTAGCGTGAGCTGCTCTGGCCGAGTTTGAGCATTTTCGCGTGGCTCCTGGACAGTCGTGCTGCTCATGCGCGAGGAACAGTGACGTCACACGGCGCACAGCTGGCGCGCCGGGCGTTTGCCCGGCGTTTGCACTGGGCGTTTGCCAGTGTGGTATAGCCAAGGAGAAGGAGAGCTAAATTGCTGCTCAGCGGCGCAGAAGAGCGGAGAAGCTTAACTCATCGAATCCCGAAGTAGTTGCCTGTAAATTAGCGGTTGATCGTAGGAAGAACGAAGAGAAGAAGGCTAAACGTGCTGCGGAGACACCGGAGCAAAGGGAGGGACGTCTAGCAAAGCAGCGTCGCCAGGAGGCTGAGCGACGTGCCCGACCATCTCAGCAGCAGCACCAACAAGACGCCGTCGATGACGTCAAGGCTCGCCGATTGACTGACTATACGGTGCAACTTAGCGAAAGCGCCAGTGCGACTCGGACCTTCGAGACGGGCTTCGTAAACAATCCGTTTGGATATGTGTGCGACGTGTGTGAAAGACTGTGGCACATGAAAGACTTGGTGCCGGTAAGTAGTGCCATGAGTGAAACGTTGAGTTAAGCGGCGCCGCCTGAGTGGGGTGAAACCGTGGCGCGGGTTTGTACAACGTGCAAGAACTTTCTCGTTAAGCAGAAGAGTGGCCTACACAATCGCTCTGCTCAATGTCCCATCGTTGATTTGCTATATGGCGGGCGTTTGTGGTGACCGTCTCTGGACCAGTGCTAATGTTCTCCTCTTTACAGAGGTTGATGTTGCCGCGGGATCACAAGCTGTCACAATCCCCGAGTTTAGCACGGTTGCTTATGCCAGTCGTGTTGACGCTACCAGAAGCTCTGGAGTGATCTCTGTGAGGAATGGGATTGCTGCCATCGAACTGCCAAACCTAGCGGTGCCCAAGGGTGAAGCCTGTACCGTTCAGCTTGACCAAAGTGGTGTGGTCACCGAAGCCGTGTAGGTGTCACCGAACAATTCAGTTCACTATAGACACCATAGACATAGTGCTTACGTCTATACCTATTCGGGCAGCAAGTGAACTGTGTGTGGTGGCTGGTGACTTCAATCGTTCTCCAGACTCTCTTGGTGTTCCTTTGAAGGACACGTTTAACCTGGACTTAGCCAGTGTTCCAACTCTACAGACGACCCAATGGGGAACCACCATTGATCTTGTGTATCACAGACAGACAATCAATTCAAAATATTGCATAGAGACGGCAGCGTGTTACCACACTGACCACCGAGCCGTCTCTGTGGCAACAGAGAAGCAACCAGACGTTGAGCAAAAAACCAAAAAATATATGTGTCACATAATGCAGCAGTCAGATAATCAAGCTAATCCTAGACAACCAGGAAAGCTAACAATAACCAGCTGAACCTTCGCTCACGCAACGTATATCCTGGCATAGCCGAGCTAAGCCACTGCTAATTTTTCTCCCCCTCCGCAAGGGAGCGCGTTCTACACTTTATAAAGCACGCCCCGCCAACGGACTTCAGCCTTCAGTTTTTGAGCAAGCTTGTCTGTGTCTCGCTCTCCGTCATGAGGATTGTAGCGCTGGCCGCTCCGTAACCATGTATCAAACGTTATTTGTTATACGTCACGTGAATCGCCTTTCGTCTCTGCCTGGGCCCCTCCACGCTGGTCAAGCTCAACACCGCCAGGCCCACGCTACCTCCTCGGTCCGGGGTGAATTGTTTTATTGCGATAGCAATTATAGGGCCACTCCAAAGCGGATTTCTGCCGTCGCCGTCGCCGTGAGTTTCCGTATGACGTCAACGGCGATGAAATCGTCGCCGCGCTCCGGACGCTGTATTTGGGAGTGAAAGGGCGCGAGGGACGCGCGCTTTCACAGGGAGCGAACGCACGTCGGAAAGCAAACGCGCGTTCGGCGCCATGCTCCCTGAAGGGCTGCAGAATTAAGCGTCTCTTTCCTCTTTCCATATATAGAGAGCAAGCGCGACTTTTCCCGTCGCGCAAAAGGCTGTGGGGGGACGGGAGGGAGGGAGGGGAGGCGACGTTTAGCTGCGACACCAAATGCGTATCAAACGCCGCGCGCGTTCGGTGCGAATGCGGGCAAAACGCCGACGGCGTCGACAACAGTTCTGCGCGTTGCTGGTGCTGCTGCATGTCCAAGTTTATACAGCTGATAAAACTACTATTCTTACTCCGTATAGCTATCTACTAATTTGCTATCGCAATTGATGCTTCGCCTTTGGGGTGAAACTGCGACAACTTTTTGACACGAAGTAAAAGTGAGCTCTTGTGCTAGGGCCCCTTTTTTTAATAGCGAAGCTGTTCTAGGTAACCGTAAATGTGACGCCTGCCGTCGCAAAACTTCGCCGAGCTTTGACGTCACTGCGTTGCCTAGCAACCACCTCGCGGAGCGGCGTGTGCCTCGCCTCTTCTCCGTGCCATGCACATGTTGCCTTGACATGGGACATTAAGAAGAGGGAAGGAGAGCATGCACGGGACACGCGCAATGCTCGGGAGAGCGAAAGAGAAAATAGAGATAAAGAGAGAAAAAATTTGCCGCGTATCTGCGTGCTTCGCTGCAAATGTCGTCGAAAGACGATAGTCTTCTGCCGGCCGTACTACATGAGTGCTGGTCTGATCCGCGGCCACCCGTGATGCTGTTCTCGTACCATTTCCGTCCTGGCATGAAGGTTTGTTTGAACAGATTTCATTTTACCGCATTATTTCATCAAGCGGCCATTTATGTTTTGCCCTGCCTCAGACAGCGCTTCCTTTATGTTGAATCGGCCGCATCTGGCTGGCATTGATAAAATTGAGGAGGCGCTGCGTGAGACATGGACGCCATCTGGCAATACATCGGGAAACATGAGCTTGTGCAGAGTGTTTCCTTCCTCCATGGCAGAGGGCGCTCGTCGGCGCGCAGTCGGGGAACGTCGTTCGTCGGCGCGCATAGCATGGCATTTTCAGCGCAGCTTAAGAAACTAGGGTCTTTAGAGTTAACGTATCTATGTATTTTCTATTAAAGGAACACACCTCCTAATACTTACCTAGTGATGTTGCGCCTCAGATATGCGTAATATTTACTTTGTGATCGATAACGTTCACAAGTATGAACAGCCGTACCAGTTTAAGTAGTGTGGGCGGTAAGCAAGGCCGGGTGGCTGAATCGGGTGACAGACAGACAAACAGACAGACAGACAGACAGACCAAATTTTCAGCGTTTAAGTTCCCCAAGAAAGACTATCGTCTTTAAAAAATTGTAGCAGCACGAATGAGGCAACGCGCAGAGCTATACTGCCAACACCGCCCGCGTTGGCTAGCCGCGCATGCGCCGAAGCAGTAGCGATGACTCACCTCGCGTTGCCTAGTAACCGCCGGCGCAGGTGCGCGCTCGCTTCGCCCGATACAGACACGGCTCCTGCCAGCCTGCCTGCATTTGTGGCATGCCAGGAACGCTGTCGCTCATAGGCGCCGAGCGTCCAGCCCTAGTCACGCGAAATGTCGCGAAAGGGAAGGTACCTCCGAAAGGTGCGCGGCGGTAGCGCGACGGTGCGGCGGAGCATAACGTCATACCAGCTGTGACGGCGTCGATAGCGCGGCGGTGACGTGATGGCGCGGCGCGCATTTCCAGTACTACCGCAGCCTTTCCATTACTGGCACAGATGACGTACACGAGTCCAGGCCTATCTACAACCAAGTTTAAACCTCGACATAGCCAAGTTCAAGCTAGCTACAACCACGAGCGGCAATCAGCCAGCTTCACTTTGTCTTGAGCTTTGCGCGGCCTAGTGCAAGCTTTTGCCTTTTTCTAAATCCTGCCATCGGACACTTTCGTTTATGTTCGTTATTTAAAGCCAACGTCTTTCTTAGCCACTTTACCAACACCATCAACCCATCAACCGATGGGTTGTAACCAACCCCATCGGGTTGGTTACAAACGTCTTTCCTAGGCTGATCACGGCGGTATAGTCCTCAGCCGCGCCGATAAAATTACATGTTATTGTTTCGCACTTGTAATATTTACGACTGACAAGGAGGAGGAGGAAAGAAAGAGACAAGGCAGGGATGTTAACCAGGAATGTGTCTAGTCAGGTACCCTACTCTGGGGAACGGGAAATATGGAACAGAAAGATGAGCTACAGAGAGGAGGAGGGGGGGGGGGTGAATTAAGGTAAAAGGCATGCTTTGTCGGTGTTTTGTTTCATGATATATGTTTGTGGGCTGCCATTCTGAAAATTCTGAGGAATCATTTTGTCAAGAATGTAAGGCTTGGTTGGTATAAGCAACTTTCGTGATCGAATGGCGTGGCAATATAACCTGCATATACCGCATGCCATATAGCATCATCATCATCATCAGCCTATATTTAAGTCCACTGCAGGACGAAGGCCTCTCCCTGCCATCTCCAATTGCCCCTGTCTTGCGCTAGCTGATTCCAACTTGCGCCTGCAAATCTCCTAACTTCACCACCCAACCTATACTACGTTTCATACATCACGTGCAACGCTGTAGAGGCTGAAGACACTTTTTGCAGTGGCTGCGTTCGCCCTTAGAAATAGTTCGGTGTTTATTGAACAACTTTTGCGAAATTACTCTTTATATAAGCTCAGTTCTGAACGGAAAACTGAATTTACCCTTAGAAACAAAGAAACCATGTACGCATACGGCTGCTAACACGTTGTTTTAGATCAATTTGCTTTTCGTTGTTCTTTATTTGCAGCCCGTCGCGGCAGCCTTGCGTGCAAGCTCGCGCGAACAAACGCCGCTGGTGCGCAGCGAAGCATAGACGGAACGCGCGGAGTGATACATTTCAGTGACTGTGCGTCTTGCGTAACTTCCACAACGTTGCACCTGATGTATGAAACGGAGTATAGTTTTCTGCCGTCCACGACTGCGTTTCCCCTTCTCTTGGTAGCCATTCTGCAACAATCTTGGTCCACCGGTTATCCATCCTACGCATTACTAGGCCTGCCCAGCTCCATTTTTTCCCTCTTAATGTCAACTACAATATCGGCTATCCCCGTTTCCCTTCTGATCCACACCGCTCTCTTCCTGTCTCTTAATGTTAGGCCTAACATTTTACAGCAAAGCAGTATACCAAGGAGGTTGCTGCATACCTCTACCAGCCAAGGAAATTTTCGTGTCGTTGGCGTAAGCAAAAAATCACCAGCCCTTCCCCTGTCGAGAAAAAGGAGGTAAGCGAAGCTTGCCGTGTGTGTATCTGACCTTCGTGGTGATTTTCTTTCTTTCTCGCTCTCTTTCTTTCTCTCTTTATTTCTTTTTTTCTCTCTCATTCTTTTTCTCCCTCTCTCTTTCTTTCTCTTTCTCTCTTTATTTCTCTCTGCGGTCCTTAACTTGAGTTCTCGAGCTTCTTTGTTAACCTTCAAGTTCCTGCCCCATATGTTAGCACCGGTACAATGCAATGATTGTACACTTTTCTTTTGAACGACAGTGGTAAGCTTCCAGTCAGGATTTAGTAATGCCTGCCGTATGCACTCCAACCCAATTTTATTCTTCTGTAAATTTGCTTCTCATGGTGATGGTCCCCCGTGAGTAATTGACCTAGGTAAACGTACTCCTTTACAGAATCTAGAGGCTGACTGGCGATCCTGAATTCTTCTTGCTTTGCAAGGCTATGGAACACTATCCTTTTCTTCTGCATATTAATCTTCCGTCCCACTCTTACACTTTCTCGGTTAATGGCCTCAATCATGTGTTGTAATTCGTCCCCATTGTAGCTGAATAGGACAATGTCAGCTGCAAACCGAAGGTTGCTGAGATATTCGCCATTGATCCTCACTCCTAAGCCTTCTCAGTCGAAGAGCTTGAATACTTCTTCTAAGCATGCAGTGAGTAGCATTGGAGAGATTGTGTCTCCTTGCCTTACCCCATTTTTGATAACTTTCTACTTTTCTTGAGGAGAACCAGGGTTGCTGTGCAATCCTTGTAGATATTTGCCTAGATAGTCACGTATACCTCCTGTACTCCTTGATTACGCAATGCCTCTATGACTAGAGCACTGCACGGGCTCGGGCTTACCCGAAAGCCCGGGCCCGGCCCGGCCCGTGGGCCGGGCCGGGCCGGGTAGAGGAGTTTTTTTACGGGCTCGGGCCGGGCTCGGGCACGGAGTGTGCTTTTTGACCCAGGCCCGGGCCGGGCTCGGGTTTTTTGACGCGGGCCCGGGCCGGGCTCGGGCTTTCTGCGAGTTATTCTCGGGCTTCTCAACTCTGAAAAACATGTATTTTTCGGTCTCGGTCCGGGTTCGGGCCAGTTTCGAGTCGGGCTCGGGCCGGGCTCGGGCGATCGGGCGGTGAAGGGGTGGCGGGCCTGGCCGGGCGGGTAACGTAGATTATTTCCGGGCCCGGGCCGGGCCCGGGTCTCGCCATAAATGTTTTGATCGGGCTCGGGCGGGCCGCCCAATGTAAAAACGGGCCCGGGCCGGGCCCAGGCCGCAAAAATCGGCCCGTGCAGTGCTCTATCTATGACTCCTGGTATTTCTACTGAATCAAATGCTTTTTCATAATTTATGAAAGCGATATAGAGACGTTGATTGTACTCCACATATTTCTCTTTCACCTGATTGATAACATGGATATGATCTATCGTAGAATATCCCTTCCTGAAGCCAGCCTTCAGCCAGCTCTTGGTTGGCTGAAGTCAAGTATTGTCCTGACTCTATTGGAAATTATATTAGTGAATATTTTATACAATACTGAAAGCAAGCTAATGGGTCTCTAATTCTTCACTTCTTTAACGTCTCCCTTCATATGGATGAGTATAATGTTGGCGTTGTTCCAGCTTTCTGGTACACTTGAAGTCGTGAGGCATTGCGTATAAAGAGCCGCAAGCTTTTCAAGCATGATATGTCCTCCATTTTTGATTAAATCGACTGTTATTCCATTTTCTCCAGTAGCTCTTTACCTGGTCATGACTTTCAAGGCCCTTCTAACTTAATCGCTAGTTATAGAAGGAGCCTCTGTATCCTGTTCATCACTACTTCGAATGAAATTAGCTTGGCTGCTTCGGTAACTATAGAGGTCAGTATAAAATTTTTCCACTGCTTTTACTATGTCATCGAAATTGCTGATGATATTACCCTGCTTATATATATTCCGCCTCCGTGTGGTTCGCAAGGGAAAATTATCGTCGGGGATGCATTCCCGACTAACTAGGGTGCCGGGCCCAGAGGTTACATGTTAAAAACCAGTACAATACTGGGTGAAACTCGGCAAGCAGACTCTTAAACACCTAATTATCTGGTAAAATAATAATCAAGCACTGCGTAATTCAATGACAGAGATGCCATGGTGACCTTTATTGCTTTTCTCTGGAGACATTCTATAAACTGGCAATCGGCTAAAGAAATAGCAAACAGAAAAAACTTTTGCATATAAACGGCGTATAGACAGCTAATATAGACAAAAAAAACACAATTTAACGACTTTTGTCAAGACTAAATTTATAGACGGCGAATAGATAAAAGAAGTAGACACCTTATCAACTTTCGCCTATAGAAAATCTATAAACCTGGCGTATACAAAAATAATCAACACCTTATCGACTGTCGCCCTGTCGCCTATAGACTGTCCTTAGACACAGAATGAACAAGAATAAATAAACACGGTATCGACTTTGGTCTATACGTAGTCTATAGAGCGGAAGATCACAATAAGAAACAAAGAACTTATCGACTTCTTTCTGTAGACCGACTATAGAATGGAAGTAGACAAAAAGAAATAAAAATCTTATTAACTTTTGTCTATAGACAGTCTATAGACAATGAATGACAAAAATAAATAGAGACCGTATCGACTTTTTTTCTATAGGTTGTCTATAGAGAGGAAGTAGACAAAAATAAACATCTTATCGACTTTTTTCTGTAGACCGACTATAGAATGGGAGTAGACAAAAAGAAATAAAAATCTTATTAAATTTTGCCTATAGACAGTCTATAGACAATGAATGACAAAAATAAATAGAGACCGTATCGACTTTTTTTCTATAGGTTGTCTATAGAGAGGAAGTAGACAAAAATAAACATCTTATCGACTTTTTTCTGTAGACCGACTATAGAATGGGAGTAGACAAAAAGAAATAAAAATCTTATTAAATTTTGCCTATACACAGTCTATAGACAATGAATAGACAAGAATAAATGCAGACTGTATCGACTTTTTTCGATAGATAGTCTATAGAGAGGAAGTAGACAAGAATAAACAGACATCTTATAGACTTTTTTCCGTAGACCGACTATAGAATGGGAGTAGACAAAAAGAAATAAAATCTTATTAACTTTTGTCTATAGACAGTCTATAGACAATGAATGGACAAGAATAAATAGAGACTGTATCGACTTTTTTCTATAGATAGTCTATAGAGAGGAAGTAGACAAGAAGAAACAAACATCTTATCGACTTTTTTCTATAGACTGTCTATAGAATGTGAGTAGACAAACAGAAATAAAAATCTTATCAACTTTTATGTATAGACAGTCTATAGATTATTTATCAACAAAAGAACAAATCTATAGACAGGCAAAGTTGTCTACAAGAAGTCTTTAGACATTCTACAGACAGTCTAAACTCATTTTTGTAAAGGTATCTTTCAGTGCATACATCTTGCCTTGTCCTATGCCAAGTTTTCTTCTCACTGCTTTCATGCGGCGTCCATGTTTTTTCAGTGCATACATCTTGCCTTGTCCTATGCCAAGTTTTCTTCTCACTGCTTTCATGCGGCGTCCATGTTTTACTGCTTTCTCAATCTTTTCCACGTTATAATATCGAATATTCTTTACTTTCTTCTTGTTGATCAGTTTTGACAGTTCAGCGAATTCTATCTGGTCTCTCGAGTTTGACACTTTCATGTTTTGCCGTTTCTTGACTAGGTCTTTTGTTACTTGGGAGAGCTTACCTACTGGTCGCTTTGGTGCCTTACCTCCCACTTCAATTGCTGCCTTTCCTCCTACTTCAATTGCTGCTTCCTAGTGATGGTTTCATTCATTACCTCTATGTTGTCTTCATCTTGCTGTTCTAAAGCTCTATATTTGCTTGCGAGCACCAGCCTCAATTGGTCTGCTTTTACCCTTACTGCGTCTAGGTTGGCCTGTTTATTCTTGTCTAATTTTATTCTTTCGCTGCTCAAACTGAGGGAAATCCTAGACCTCACTAACCTATTGTCACTGCACTTTACCTTACCTGACACTTCTACATCCTGCACTATGCTGGGATCGGCAGACAGTATGAAATCTATTTCATTCCTTGTTTCTCCATTAGGGCTTTTCCAGGTCCACTTCCTGTTGCTGCGCTTCCTGAAGAAGGTATTAATCATTCGGAGCATATCCCTTTCCGCGAATTCTACCAACATCTCTCCTCTAGTGTTCTTAAAATCGATGCCGTAGTTCCCAACTGCTTGCTCACCAGCCCGCCCTTTCCCCACTTTTGCGTTGAAGTCGCCCATGACTACAGTATACTGAGTTTGCACCTTTCGCATTGCTAATTCAACAGCTTCATAAAACTTTTATATTTCTTCATCATCATGACTGTAGGTTGGGGCGTAAGCTTGTACTATCTTCATTTTGTACCTTCTATTCAGCTTTATTACGAAGACTGCTACCCTCTCATTAATGCTGTATAATTCATCAATGTTGCCCGCTATGTTCTTATGGACTAGAAATCCTACCCCGAATTCTCTCTTATCTGGAATACCTTTGTAGCAGAGGACGTGACCGTTAGTCAGCACTGTATAAGCCTCATCAGTTCTTCTTACCTCACTAAGAGAGAGACACAGAAAAAAAGGGGAGAGGCAGGGAGCTTAACCGGATGGGAAGATCCGGTTTGCTACCCTACGCTGGGCAGAGAGGGGAGGTGGAGGTAAAGTGACAGGAAAGTAGATATAAGGCTAATAATATCCCAGACAATGCCTGATAATTCCTCAAATAGCCCTTCTAAGCTAGCCTCACTCGAAATGGTGCTCATGTTGAACGTTGCCAGGGTCAGTTCCCAGTGGCGGCCTGTCCACGCAAGTGATTCTTAGCACCCTCTGCCGCGTCGCTGCTCTGACCGCCACCTTGGTCAAGTGCTCCGCAGCCGCTGGGCATATAGCATATATATACCTAAACAGATATAGCGTCGCCCATTGGCTTCGGGCATCCATCGAATCATTATTGCAATAAAACAAGATGAATATGTATCGTGCATGGATATGTCTCCAGAAGAAGACCCTTCGTACAGTGCATCATCATCATCATCATCATCATCATCCTATATTTATGGCCACGGCAGGACGAAGGCCTCTCCCTGCGATCTCCAATTACCCCTGTCTTGCGCTAGTGTATTCCAACTTGCGCCTGCAAATTTCCTAACTTCATCATCCCACCTGGCTTTCTGCCGTCCTCGACGGCGCTTCCTTTCTCTTGGTATCTATTCTGTAACCCTAATGGTCCACCGGTTATCCATCCTACGCATTACATGGCCTGCCCAGCTCCATTTCTTCCGCCTAATGTCCACTAGAATATCGGCTACCCCCGTTTGTTCTCTGATCTACACCACTCTCGTCATGTCTCTTAACGTTACTCTTAAAAGTTTTCGTTCCATCGCTCTTTGTACGGTCCTTAACTTGTTCTCGAGCTTCTTTGTTAACCTCCAAGTTTCTCCCCATATGTTAGCACCGGTAGAATGCAATGTTTGTAGACTTTTCTTTTCAAGGATAGTGGTAAGCTCCCAGTCAGGATTTGGCAATGCCTGCCGTATGCACTCCAACCCAATTTTATTCTTCTGCAAATTTCTTTCTCATGATCAGGGTCCCCTGTGAGTAATTGACCTAGATAAACGTACTCCTTTACAGACTCTAAAGGCTGACTGGCGATCCTGCATTTTTGTGCCCTTGCCAGGCTATTGAACATTATCTTTGTCTTCTTTTTATTCATCTTCAACCCAATTCTTACACTTTCCCGATTAACGTCCCCAATCATTTGTTGTAATTCGTCTTCATTGTTGCTGAATAGGACAATGTCATCTGCAACCTGAAGGTTGCTGAGATATTCGCCGCTGATCCTAACTCCTAAGCCTTCCCAGTCTAACAACTTGAATACTTCTTCTAAGCAGGCAGAGAATGTGTCGCCTTGCCTGACCCCTTTCTTGATAGGTACCTTTCTACTTTTCTTGTGGAGAACCAAGGTAGCTGTGGAATCCTTGTATATATTTGCTAAGATATTCACGTATGCCTCCTGTAGTCCTTGATTACGCAATGCCTCTATGACTGATGGTATCTCTGCTGAATCAAATGTCTTTTCATAATCTATGAAAGCCATATAGAGAAGTTGATTGTGCACCACAGATTTCTCTATTACCTGATTGATGATGTGGATATGATCCATCGCAGAATATCCCTTCCTGAAGCCAGCCTGTTCTCTTTGTTGTCTGAAGTCAACTGTGGCCCGGATTCTATTCGAAATTATCTTGGTGAACATTTTATACAATACTTAAAGGAAGCTAATTTAGGGTCTATAATTCTTCAATTCTTCAACGTCTCCCTTCTTATAGATGAGTATAATGTTGGCGTTCTTCCAGCTTTCTGGTACACTTGAAGTCATGAGGCATTGCGTATAAAGGGCCGCAAGCTTTTCAAGCATGATATCTCCTCCATGTTTGATTAAATTGACTGTTATTGCATCTTCTCCGGCAGCGTTTCCCCTGGTCACGTCTTTCAAGGCCCTTCTAACTTCATCGCTAGTTATAGAAGGAGCCTCTGTATCCTGTTCACCACTACTTCGAATGAAAGTAGCTTGGCTGCCTTGAGCACTGTACATGTCAGTATAGAATTCTTCCGCGGCTTTTATTACGTCATCGAAATTGCTGATTATATTTCCCTGCTGATCTTTCAGTGCATACATTTTACCTTGTCCTATGCCAAGTTTTCTTCTCACTGATCTTATGCTGCGTCCATATTTTACTGCTTCTTCAATCTTTTCGACGTTATAAGTTCCAATATCCCTGACTTTCTTCTTCTTGTTGAGTTTTGACAGTTCAGCGAATTCTATCTGATCTCTCACGTTTTCCATTTTTATGTTTCGTCGTTTCTTTATTAAGTCCTTTGTTACTTGGGAGAGCTTACCTACAGGTTGCCTTGGTGCCTTGCCTTCCACTTCGATTGTTGCTTCTGAGATCAGCCTATTTACGGTTTCATTCATCACCACTATGTTTACTTAATCTTCCTGCTCTAAAGCTGCATACTTGTTTGCGAGCACCAGCCTGAATTGGTCTGCTTTTACCCTTACTGCGGCTAGGTTGGCCTGGCTCTAGGTTGGTCTTGACTAATTTCACCATTTGTCTTCATGGCACGCGACTGTGTATTGCGTTTGGAGCCGGTACTTATTGCACGGCTACGACATACCGTTTTGTATAACCTAAATAGTATCTACGGTTACCTACACATATTATTTTTCAGTATCTTTTTAAATGCTAATATTTCATTAAAAAAGGCTAACGTGTTGCAATGCGTTTGTACACCTAGCATAAACCTTTTATCAAATTACTGCTCCAAAAGAAGGTGTGTTGTCTATAGCCAGCACAACATAAAAAAAATGTGGTTGATCCCTCTTATATAGGAATCGGTATAGAACACGAAAGTGAAACGTGTCTTCACAGAAGTAGTGTAATGTTTATTGCACATTGATATATAATGTCTATTGGTGTTTTGTGGCTAAAGCGCCCTTAGGCGTTGATGCACCCACGCTGACGCCTGGTGGCACGTCTCCTTCATCACGACTACCAACGTCGATGACCATGAGCAACCGTCGTGCATAAGTAGACGCTGCACACGCTAGCACAACGCGAAAGATGAAGCACGTAACTGACACACTAATACAACGCGCAAGACAAAGCACGTAACTGAATCGTCACCGAGTCAAATCAGCGCGTACAGCGCGTCGTAATTGCAGCCTCCGCGATCAACTTCAGAAACATTTTCAGAGCTAATTGCGGAGGCCACGCTCCGCTGTGCTGAGTACGGTGAACGCCACTACCAACGCCACCTAGGTGGCGTTGGTAGTGCTTCTTGATGCCAGCGTCCCTTCGAATGCTGGCATCGAGGCGTCGTAGTGCTGAGACCACCGAAGCGTTCACTGTCGGTGCGCGTTAGTGTCATAATGCAGTACTTCTCTTTTCTGCTCGTAGGCGGCGGCACCGCCCCGAGCAAGAGCGCGGGTACACGGAGGAGTGTTAGATATATAAGGCGCGTCTGTGTAGCTCTCTGCAAATGCGTTTGTGGCGCAATGGGTTAAACGCTCGGCGATCTATCGTCGCGGACCGAGAGGTCGTGGGTTCGATTTCCAAATTTTGCATGTTTGTGGAACTTTTTCTTCTGGTTTCTTTCTTTGTATTATGTTCTATGACGTATTTCCGTGACGGAAATACGTCAGTGAAGTCTTGGTGGACCCCGGCATAAAACACTTTCGTGTTAATATAATAAATGTCAGCCAGCAGCTTTAGGCAACCACTGTCGAACCATTGCGTTTTCGTTTTTAACAGCGGAGCTGTTTATGCTCTTCCTTAGGCTGCGTAGTGCGAACAAAAAACTGCGCCTGGCGATGACGTCAACGCGCGTTGCCTAGCAACACCTTGCACAGCTTTTGCTAGGCGACGCACGTGACGTCATCGCTCGGCGAGGTTACCACCCTCTCCAAGGTTACCCTCGCCACAACGCCGTGCGCGGCCGACGTATCCGGCGTTCGTCCGCGTGCCCCGGCTGCAGCTGGCGTAAAGGTGCGACATGCTGCATTTTGCGCCGGTCTCGTCACCCAGAATGGACCGCATACGCGTCTCGTCGAGCAAGATAGGCTGGTCGATAACCGTTATTACGGAAGGCGCCAAAACCTATAGTCTATATAGTCCAACGCGTACGCCGCGTCGCCTAGATGCATGCGCATTTTATACGAAACTAGGAACTAGGAGTTTCAGAATGATACGAAACTGTGAACTCGCTGCACGGGCCTCCGCCAGTATCCATCAGTCCATCTTGCTCGACTAGACGCAGATGCGGTTCATTCTGGGTGACGAGGCCGGCGCGAAATGCACCATGTCGCATCTCGACGCCGGCTGCAGCTGGGGCACGCGGACGAACGCCGGACACGTCGGCCACGCCTCGCGCCCGACTATAGAGTGCTGCGTTTTCGCTGGCGTGACGTACCCGCCCCGAATCGCGCTTGCGCGTGAATGCTACGTCGGACTACAAAGTGACCTTTAGAAGACCTGAGTATCATCCCGATAGTCGGAGTCAGCTAAGTTTGGCTAAGGACCAGCCAAGCCAAACCAAGGTTAGCAAAGGGTTAAGCAAAGGAAAGCAAAGACAAAGCTAAGAACCAGCCAAGCCAAACCAAGGTACGCAACGTTAATGCTAAACACCAGCCAAGCCAAAGCAAGTTAAGCAAATGAAAGCAAAGTTAAAGCCAGGGAAGGGCCACGAGCTACGCAGTTTACCCAGTCTTCGCACCACTTAGTGTGAAAGCTGCCCCTATTTTTTTGTGTTACGTCGTGTAAAGCACTTATTTGATTCTTTTATTAATTTGCCCATTTGCCTGTATTCATTGGACAAAATATGTTGGCCATCTTCGCAGCCACAGCAGTCTAACACCGTGTCCTAATTTGGGCCGATTCCGAAGGCTTTGCACAGCGTATCGAAGAGCAATCTATCACGACGGAAAGACGCGAGAAAGTGGCACCTGACGCACTCCCGAGGCTTTTCAACCAGTGACTTTGGCACAAGAGAAAGCATGCCTGCGATCGTGCGTTAATAATGGTTAGAGCATTTGGCTGCTCCGCTGTAAGGGACAGGTTCCCTGCCACCATTGGTCGTGCATTATACGTGATAGAATTATAGGCAGACTTCACCGACTCTGAAGATACCTCACTCAGGTATATTGAGCGTACGCTATCGCGTCACAGCGTGTAGGAAATCACGAGTTGGCTAAAGATACGAGACACAGAAACGCTACCTGATATTTGAGATTGCAAGGCCGCCTGTGACGCGCGCGTGTGTGTTGGCACAACACTATCATCACATTCAAAGTAGGCGTTCGCATACTTCTAAAATGAGCTATGCTATGTTGTGGACTACCTTTCTATAAATTTATTTTCGTTATTTTAGAATAATTGCGACATAATTTAGCAATTACATGAATATGGGGCCACTGCCACCGTGCTGTCCTATAGTATCGACGGTTCATGCGGGGCACATGCGTGGAGGTTAGAGAAGTGGTTATTTGCGCGAGTTCGTACTGCATTTCTGAATGAATATCAGCGCGAAACAGAAAGCGACACAACACGTGCGCTTTGTTAAGCGCGTGCGTTCTTTCCCTTTCTTGTTTCGCGCTGATAATTATTCACGGAGGCTAGAAGGCGTGATGAATGAAGTACGCGAACATCAATGCAGTGACACAAGGAAAAAGACAGGGAAAAAAAAAGATGTCAACGAGGACAAAGAGTTGAGCGTGAGGGCGCGCTCAACAGAGACACACACACGCGAAAAAAATAAATAAAATAAACACGGAATCAATCGTTTATATTCACGTATCTTAGAGGAGACCAGTAAGACGGAACTACAGAGCTCAGGGGAGATCAATTACTGGGTATCACGAAGCCGGGAAGAAAAGAAAAAAAAAAAAAGTCGCATGTTCCGCCCGAAAGGCGAAGCATCGATTGCGATAGGAAATTAGTAGACAGCTTTACGAAGTAAGGATGGTAGTTTTATTGGCCGTATAAACCTGTAAATATGCAGAAGACAAAAAAGATAATGTTCAATAGCCTGGCAATGCAACAAGAATTCAGGATCGCCAGTCAGCCTCTAGAGTTTGTATAGGAGTAGGTTTATCTGGTGGTCAATTACTCACAGGGGACCCTGATCATGAGGATGAAATTTACAGAAGAATATAAATGGGTTGGAGTGCACACGGCAGGCATTTCCAAATCCTGGCTGGGAGCTTACCAATGTCTTTGAAAAGAAAAGTGTGCGATCATTGCATTCTACCGGTGCTAACTTATGGGGCAGAAACTTGGAGGTTAACAAAGAAGCTCGAGAACAAGTAAAGGACCGCACATAGAGCGATGGACCGAAATATGTTAGGCGTAAGGTTAAGAGACAGGAAGAGAGCGGCGTGGATCAGAAGGCAAACGGACATAGCGGATATGCTATCATAGTTGACATTAAAGGGCACCTCACCAGGTCTGGACATTTTGAGCTGACGAGCGCAGTGCAAACAGTGCGCGCTGACGATCGTGTCTGCTAAGCATTACACCGCTACGCGCCGCGGAAACAGGTCAAATTTCAAACTAAACGCCGTTTGCCCTTCTCCTCGCGAGTGCTGCGCTGCCAGTCGACGTATTTCGCACAAGTGCGCCTACGTAGATCGCAGTGCTGTGACGTCGCTCGTAGTGACACGAGACTTCAAGAATTATTCAAGGAAACATCAATTATTTGTTTAACCTGTTGCTGCAATAGACGAATTAAAGTTTAGAGAAATAATAAAACGTACCAACTGAATGTCGGCGTGTTTTTGTTTCACTTCGCAGCGCAGCAAGAGAGATGTACTTCCGTTTCGTCTGCTTTTTCACACGTCGTGCAGTGACGCGCGCTGACAACGAAATTGTCATTTCCTGCTGTGTTCCAGCGTGCGATCATGGTCTGTGATGCGCGTGCGTCTGCCTCGGCGTTCGTGCAGCACTGGCTATATATAACTCATATGCAGTCGGGTGTTCCCGTGCACATCGCGCAAAATCGTGCCCTGCGCGATTCAAGACAAACGCAACAGATCGCGCTCGGGGCCGTCACCGGAAGTACGCCACGCAGCAAAAAAATGCGAGAAAGAAAAAGAAAGAGGCGGGGCCCTTGACGTATGCGTCACGCGATTCACCAGCTTCGCCGTGGGAGAACGCAGGGAAGGAATTTCGCTTCCCGAGGCTAGACGAGGCAAGGGGAAAGAGTGTGTGAGTGAGTGAGTGAGTGAAATAACTTTATTAAGGTCCAGAGAAGACGCAGGAGACACCCCGCGCCACCCGGCTAGTCCCACGTAGGGACCGGCAAGTCTCTTGGCAGTGGCGCTCGCCTTTTGAACGGAAGGTTTCGCGGCACTGAACTGTTTCTATCTCGGCTATTAATTAACCAAATTGAAAAATTCTTGCGGTAGAACGCTCCCTAGAGGGCACGTAACTACTTCCAGCGTATAACCAAAATTTTGCTATGTGGCCCGGTGATGGGCCCTTTTGAGAAAGAAATGGAGCTGGGCAGGACATGTAATACGTAGGGTGTATAACCGCTGGACCATTGGAGTTACAGAATGGGTGCCAAGAGAAGGGAAGCGCAGTCGAGGGCGGCAGAAAACTAGGTGGGGTGTGATGAAATTAGGAAATTTGCTGGTGGAAATTGCAATCAGCTAGCGCATGACAGGGGTAATTGGAGATCGCGGGGAGAGGCCTTGGCCCTGCAGTGCACATAAAAATAAGCCGATGATGGTGATGACGAAACTTGTAAACATTCGCTTACTAACTAAATTAACAAGCATGGTGTCACGCGCGCACAAGCAAACATGCTCACATCTCACTCGATGACCGTGGAAACTCGCTGTAAGAACACTGTAGTGAGAAAGCGCGGCGGCAGCAGCAGCAGCCAGAAAATTGTCCTTCGTGCTGCCTCTCGCTTCAACGCGAACTAAGCGGCGTAAACGCAACGCACACGAACCTATCAGCATTCGCACTCTGTCCCCATCGCAGATCGCTTTCAGGATAGGATCCGGGCGGCCGCGCGCGGCCGCGCCATATGCAGCAGCCGTCGGAGTATAACGCCCCCCCCCCCCCTCCCTCCCTCATTCACTTTTCCCCGCTGCCTTGCGCGCTACGGAAGATGGCGCGCTTCCTCCCCGTCTTTCTCCCTTGCGCGAGCGAGATTGAGCCGCCATCGTCGGCTCACCCTCGCACGCTTTCACTCGCACATACATCATACGGCACGCGGCGACGACCTTATCGCCTTTGGACTTTATGCGGAACATCACGGCGACGCCGATGGCTGCGGCCACGACGACGGCATAAATGCGCCTTGAGTTGCTATCACAATCCCTATAGTTGCTATCACATTAAAAACTATAACTGCATCCGCTAACATAATTAAGAGCGTGAGATTAGTATATAATCACCATCATCCTCAAACTCTATTTATGTCAACTGCAGGACGAAGGCCTCTACCTGCGATCACCAATTACCACTGCCTTGCGCTAGCTGATTCCAACTTGTGCCTGCAAATATAATAAGGCTGCACAACAGAGCCGTTTGGTGTCATTCGCGTACTGAAATACAGAGCAATAAACAGAATTCTGAGGGGGTTACCTGTATTAAAATCATCAACCAGCGTTATGAACAATTAAGAGGTCAAATTTTAAACGCAAACGCTGATAGCAATGCATACTAAGTCTGAACCACTGATATGTGGCTCGGTCTCTACGACTTAGTGCTGCTGAGAACGATCTCGCGGGTTCAATTCCCGGCCGTGGTAGTGGCATTCCAATGGTGACCTAATGTAAAAACGCTCATGTGCATAGAATTAGAAGTGTGTTAAAGAAGCCAAGGTTGTCCAATCTAGTGCAGAGCCTCCCACCATGCGGAGTCTGCTAACACGGTGAACATTAGCGCATCTGCGGACGACACATGCATACGGGCATCTGGAGCCACCCGTACCAAACGCGTGCTATAGGCTTCAACGTGCAGTGACATTCACAGCTAAGTATCTGCGACGTCAGGCCTCAAGCTCTTAACCGAAAAAAACAACAACTGTGAGACCTTCCACTGGGGTGGAGATGGAAGTTCAGCGAAGATGTATTATAGTGGGAGTTGTGTATTTCCAATTATGAATATTAGGATGTGAGGTTTAATTGGTTATTTGAACTATTGAAGAATGAGAAATATATATGATCCGATGATTTTCATTTATTTAGTGACCACAGGAACCATGGCCTTATGGTCGCTACGGTACACCGCCATAGGGTGTACGTCAAAGGTTGGCACGTTCTTCATAAACACGTTGCCAACGCTGCGCGCGTTCATTGCGAACGCGGTAAAAACGCCGCCGCCGTCGACAACAGTTGTGCGCGTTGTTTGTGTGACCGCGCACAACCGCTGTCAAAACGCTGGCTACCTGACGGAACGGCTAAACGCCGTTGTCAACACTGTTAGGCGAGAGCCGGGCGAGAGTCCAGAGAGAGTCTGCGGCACAGGCGGCAGAGGCCGGCAGGGCGGCGCGCATGCGCCACAGTGGGATAGCGGGCTCGCACACGCGCAGTCTAGGGTGCCTCGATGCCCTTCTCTTCCACCGCTCCCCTTCCACTGGGAAGTCGCGTTTGCTCTCCGTGGTGCGTTCGCTCGCCGTAAAAGCGCGCGTCCCTCGCCCTCGCCCACTTTCACTCGCACATACAGCATACGGCCAATTAGAGTTTTTTTTCTATTGCCGGACGTGACCATCGAAGAGTGAGCCCTTAACAGCTTCGCTGTAAAAATGTTCCGTGATTGCATCCACGCGGAAACGAATGACCTAGTATCCTATAATTGCTAATGGAACAGCGACACCTGCTGTAACACATCACAGATTACTTGGCGTAGTCATAGACCGGGGACTACCTCGGTCAAAACACGTCGCCGCACTGAAGTCAAAGCTGAGAAGTTTCGTTCACGTCCTTCGCGTCGATGCAGGAACAAGATGGGGCCCCTCGGAGTCATCATTGCTCCACTTGTACCAAGCGCTATTCATAGGGAGAGAGAGAAAAAAATTATATATGAAAGGCAGGGAGGTTAACCAGGATTGAGCCCGGTTGGCTACCCTACACTGGGGAAGAGAAAAGGGTAAGGGAAAATTAGGAGAACAAGAGAAAGTCCACTGTGGACATCGCCGACATAGTAACAGTTTTCACTGACGGTATACACGGTATATACAGCATGCCGACGCTCTCAAGCATAGGACCAATGAGCTTGACAATGGGACTCTCAAGCATGTGTGCGCACACTGGAGAGCATTGAAGCTCAAGCATTAATGCGCATATGGTTTGGCCTCCCGCGATGCACGTCACCCAATGCAACAATAGCAGAAGCTCGTGCTTGTCCTATTGATGCACACTTGCTCTGCGAGTCTCTTCGAATGTACCTTCGCATGTTGACCCGACACACATACCATCATTTGTCTTCGCTCTCTGCCACCCACTCAGGTTGGAGCTTTTCAAGGACTCTATCGCGTCATCAGAATATTCGACCGTCAAGATTTTCTCCCGCCTGCACTCCGAGAATACCCCCGTGGGTGCTGCCTACACCTTCCGTCACTCTGCAGATCCCTGGAATTACAAAAAAACAGTCATTCATTGCATCCATTGGCCTCAAGTAAATTACCCAGCTTCACATTTATGCAGAGTACGGAGATACCGTGGACGTGTATACTTATGGCTCTGTCACACCGTATGCCTCTACTGCAGCCTTCGTCATCCCGCATATGATCATCGCATCGCGGTTTAAACTAGACCATAGGTCAACCTCAACTGCCGCAGAATTCGTTGCTATCCGGGAGGCACTTCGATTTCTCCTCGCGCATGAACGATTTTCTCTGATTCCAAGCCAGCTCTCAAAGCCATTGACCGTGTCCTGAGGCGGGGCCCGTATTATTCAATGGCTATAGAAATTACAGAGCACCTGGACCATGCAAATAGAAATGGCCATAGTGTCACTCTAGAGGATAGATTGCGCAACATTTAGACGGTACACACATAAGAGAAACACACTCTGTTATGTGTGCTTCTCTTCTGTCTGTCCCGTCGAAATGTTGCGCAATTCAACCCCTAGCATGTTATACCAACATGCCCAGTCCTCAACCTTGGCATAATGTCACCTTTCAGTGGATGCCTTCGCATTGTGACGTGATCGGGAATGAACACGCATACGCAGAAGCGAACACCCTAAACAGCTCTAAATAACGCGTCTAAAGTAGGTATACCGTTCTCAGGAACAGATACAAACGCCCTACTCCGTTGCGCAATACGCAACCGTACGTTCGAGCACTGGACCCAACCAGATCGGCCACACAAGCGATTGCAGAAATGGGACAAATAAATGCAATTGCCCGTATGCGTCACAAACCGAAAGGAAACCAAACAAGCACTATACACCGGATTCGCCTTAGTGCCGCATTCACCAAGCGTTATAGACATATGATAGGTTCCAGTGATACAATCAAAAATTGTGAATACCGTCAGGTACCAGAAACACTTGATCATATATTTTGCGTTTGTCCCGCGTACGCGCAAGCACGACAGAAACTGGTCTCTTCCATTGAAAACGTCGATAAGAGGCCGCTATCAGTCGAGTATCTTTTAGGTCCATAGCCCAACGCCAACAGCGTAGCCATGATCACCAGCGCCGCCATAGCCTTCCTACAAGCCACTGGCCTGGATGCTTGGCTTTAGAGGTGCCACAATGCTGTAGACTTGTATATACGCACCTCCTCCTGATATCATCATCATCATTCATCAGCCCTTTTCCTCCCCGTCCCTTTTCCCCAGCGTTGAGTAGCAGCGAGGCCAGAGCAAGCTATAGCTCAGGTCGACCTCTCTGCCTTTCTGTAAATCTTTCTCTATTTCATTGTTCGCGTCTTGCGTCAGAAATTTAAACCCTGTAGGTTTGAACTGATGTGAAATGCCCGGCGAATGCTGACGAAATCCGCAGATAAACCTGATGGCTTTTCATATAAGCGCACAATAATTTGCGTTGCGGTGTTAACGACGACTCCAACTAAGAAGGGAAGTGTAATTTCTTACGGCGACGTATTCGGAGACGTTACTAGCTGAAGAAGAGAGACAATAATGTCAAGATTCTTAGATAATAATATTTTTGCGTAATTTAAGATGGGGTGGAATATCCGGAAATCGTAGCATGTTTTATTATTTAAATAATTTCCAGCACCGGCACGCAGAGCCGTACGATTTCTGATTCACGGTCACCAGCCGAACCAAAATGGCGTGCCTCAAGGAAGCAATCTTGCAACTTTCATTCCCGTCTATGACATGCAAGAGCTGCTAGCTCAGAGATGCTAGGAATTTTCGCTCGTAGCACTTGAGGTATAGCGCGATGCAAACAGCACGAAGCCGAGCGTATGCATCGAATAAGGCCTTCGTAAAATATGCGCGTAATGAAGGTTCTTATTGCCTGCCAAAATTACAGAGTCCTCGTTCGCCGCCGAGTTATGGGAGGATACCTGTTCCTAAAATGAAAAAAAAAAATAGATAACGGTCAAACAACATAAAAGGAACGCTCATTCACTATTCGGTAATGCCAGGAGTGGTCTCCACGAAATCAGCTTTCTTTTTATTTATTTTTTATTTTGCGTTTGCGTACAAACGAATAACACACCACGCAAACTCGCAACGCCTGGTCGCACACACAGAGGCATTCCTGCCTCGTTCGTTCCTCAACTTTTTACAGACTTCTTTCATTCAAGCGCTGGATTTCTCATCTGAGCATAATTTTCTATCACTACGAAAAGAGAACAAAAAAAAACTTACGTGACTGTGTACGAGCTTCCCGTATACAGGAGAAAAAAACGTATGAAAGATATAGCCACACACTTTCGTGGAAAACAAAGGTTTTGCTATAGGAAGCCACGAAAGTAACACGAAAGATGCGCGCTCGAGCACTTCCAATTGCGAGCGAGCGGAATTCCGATTTAACGAGAGCGGCCGCCACGCCGTCTACCGGAGCACCAGAGAGTGAGAAGGGCGGAAAGTGTTTAGCCGTATGCACACGTTAGTGCCGGAGGCACGCCACGGATGTTCGTAATACGCCCAGTGTGCAGGCATATAAAAACGCAAAGTGTACACAGCGTTATGCGCGCGAGTCATTCAGGCCATCTCTCCCCGCCATGCGGTGCTTTTACAAGCCACCGACTCTGCCACGCAAACGCGCTTCGCTGTAATATGTGCATGCGTAGGTGCAATCTCGACGACCGGGCGAGCACGCGTGCAGTCGTCGACTACTGGAATTAATCACCTACCCGCTCACTGCCTTTTTTATTTCTATGAGTCAGTACTTGAAGTGGTAACTCGTCAAGTACGTACGAGAGGAGCTGGCGCCTCCGTGTTGCCAAGCGACCGAGAGCTTGGGGGCTGAATCACTGACTGCTAAGGCTGGGAAATGGTCTCGGCCTCTGACAGTATGTGTGTAGACAGGTGTTTAAATAAAGTATCCGTAGAAATCGTGCCGTGCCCAGTGAATCCACCCCATTCTCAAGACCAACTCGCTCAGAAAGACTCGCTTTCATCGACTTCAAATCACCTCTTTATTTATTTATTTTTTTTTGTCGTTTGGTCCGCGTGGTTTTTGATAGCATACGCTATTTTCCCAGTGTTTTCCAGCTTGGCACTAGCCTGAAAAAAAAAACATTTTTGAGCAAGAGAGAAAAATAGAGAGAAGAGAAAACAGAGAGTTAAGTTTAAAAAGCAAAAGAAAAAAAAAAGGTTCCTTTATCTGCTCTGCACAGAGGGTGGGGAGTAGGGGACAGAAGAGAAAGCAGAAATTGCACAGTAAACGCACGCGCTACAGAATCCCAAAACAGAATTTTCACTGCTATTGCGGGCAGTCCCAGAGCTTCCTAGTCTACAGGAGGTGCAGGAGTGGTAAAACTTCTGATTAATTAAAGGCGCCAACATCTTCTGCTTCGTAGCAAAAGGTCCACACGGTACAGATTATGGCGCCGTTAAGCGTGCTGGTTATTCCCACGACTAACACGCCCACCCCGAAGGTTGAAAAAAATGTTACTGTGCAAGACAGCAAGCTGAAACGACTCCTGCGATGCGAAGAGATGTATTTGAAAACAGCGTATTAATTTTGACCCCCTTGCTTGCACCAAACTATATTTCATGGGAGTTATGGCAGTGATATAGCTATTCAAGTTAATTTCATGCAGTTCTCGCTAGTGAAGCAGTTATCATGTTTGTTTATCATAAGAGTCACCAAAAAAATTCATTGGTGCCCACCAAAATTTCGATCTTACCCCTTAAATGTGAATGTTTTAGCGATGGGTACAATTTTTTGTTGCTTTGTATCGGGTAACCGTTCGGGTAGACTGGTTGAACTTCCTTCGCACAAACTCAAGAAAGTCGCGTATTAAAGGAAGCTTTAGCACGAAGGATCCTATCTAAAGACATGGGAATGGAGAAATCATTTTTCGACAACCACTGCATAAAATTTGATGATATTTGCTGCATTTAAAAGAAGCAGGATCTAGCGACTCTAGCAAGCGGATGGTTTATTTAGGCCGTGTATATTTTAATAAAGTTTGTTAAAAATTGAGAAATTATAAAAATCAGTACTATCAAGTTTACAACTCTGTAGATCATTAATGAAACATTATATCATGGATCTGCAAATTGTACCTAATATTACATCTAAAGCGGACAAAATTGATGTAATGCACACAGCTTTGAAATAAACCACTAAAGTGTGAGTGCAAGATTTGCGAAACCTTTGTAAACGTTGTAACAAATTACTGTTACCTGTTACCTGATAGTGTTACCTGTTACCTGATACTTCGCGCTGCTGTTTTCGTTTTCATCTATCCCATTTCTGGCCCATATTCGTAAAACATTTCAAACCCAAAATGAAAATACGGATTACTACAGTCACTAGAATTTCCCTTTCTGTCTAAAATGCAACGAATTTTATTTAAGTCGGCACAGAGGTTGAACCATCAAAGCGATATGGCGTTTTAGATGTATTTGCATATGCGGGATCGGAGTTGGTTCAGAGCTAAAGCTTGCTCCGAACACTCGCGTGTGATCGAGCGGCGTTTGCCCAAAATAACATCATAACTTCCAGCGAAGGCGGCAATGACAACTACTGCAATTATTACCAGAATGACAACGAAGATCTTGGCTAAAACGCAGGAGGACCACCTCACGGAAGCTTTTCCTGAATCTCCGCGTAACCCTCTTCTATTCGGTCTGCTATTATTGCGATAGCAATTACATGAACACTCCAAAGCGGATTTCTGCCATCGCCGTCGCCGTGAGGCTCCGTATGACGTCAACGGCGAAGAAATCGTCGCCGCGCGCCGTATGCTGCATGTGCGAGTGAAAGCGTGAGAAGGACGCGCGCTTTCACGGGGAGCGAACGCACGGCGGAGAGCAAACGCGCATTCTGCGCCGTGATACTTCAAGGGCTGCAGAATTACGCGTCTCTTTCCTCCTTTACAATTACATATATATAGAGCAACGCGGCTTCTTCCGTCGCGCGAAAGGCCGTGGGGGGACGGGAGGGAAGGAGGGGAGGCGACGTTTAGCTGCGGCACCAAATGCCTATTTATATAAAGGCGTTGCGAGGCGAGAAGGTGGTAAGGACTTCCGACGCTGCTCGACGAGTGTCCCGCTCTGATCTCGTCGAAAACCTCCTAGCCGCCCCCAGAAGCACCGGCAACAGTCACCAACGCCGCGCGCGTTCGGTGCGAACGCGGGCAAAACGCCGACGGCGTCGACAACAGTTCTGCGCGTTGCTGGTGCGGCTGCATGTCCAAGTCTATACAGCTGATAAAACTACTATCCTTACTCCGTATAGCTCTCTGCTAATTTGCTATCGCAATCGATGCGATCGCTATCGCTATCGCCTTTCGGGTGAAACTGCGACAATTATTTTTATTTTATTGTTGTGATAACGCTGCTTACGTAACGACGCATTACCGACCGTTTATGGACACGGCGTTTAGAAGTCCACATTGAATATGTCACGTTTACTGGCAAATGCGTTAATTGCCATTTAACACATTTTCGAGCTGCGAAGAGACTTCCGTGTGCTTCTGTTATCCCAGACACGAACCAACCGCTTCCTCTCAGCTCGGCGTGTGAAAAAAAAAAAAACCCTTCTGATGTTACTTCAGATCGCCCTCGTGTTTTGCATGCGTTTTAGTTTCTCGGCACATTGTTACAACATTCCGCGCCACCATCCACATCCATAGAACTTGTTTTTCATCTATACAACGTCATGCTTCGGAGAATGGAATGAGACTCAATGTACCAGTTATTCACTCTGCGTAGTAGGACGATGGAAGCTGTTTGCGCTCCAACTGAAAACGCTTGAGTGCCCATGCCTGCATACACTTCTCTGTTTGACGTCTGTACAAGCACAAAGGGTGCTTTACGAATGCCGTTGGGTCGATAAACATGCCGCACTTTCCACTGAGTATTCATTATGTAGGACTTTTTCCTCATCCTTCCGACGCTATCGAATCCGCCGGAAGCCACTCTCGCGTGGATAGCGCGTTTCGCTATCGTTTGCCTTCGCGAATCAATTGCTAACGAAAGAAAGCGCGATAAGTCACACGCGCGATGGTGAGTTGTTGAATATCGACCGCACCGAACCGACTAACGCTCCGAACCATCAAAATGTAGCCCGAGAAATTTCTTCACGCCGGTTGCAAAGGCGAAGTGTAATGACAGCGCACTGAGTGCGTCTTCAAAACAATGGTCGACAAATTGAGGAAGAATACGGTAGAGGGCAAAGGGAAGTGTGGAGGAGCAGAAAGTAAGGCACCGACCTGAGTGGCTATTGTCAGGGGATGGCGTGTTCATCTTGGCCCCTCCGGGCTCCTTGACGATGTAGCTATTAGGTGACGAGGCTGTTGATGACTGAAAAAGGGCTGCAACTGCGGGATACAAAATGACAAATAAGTAACGCAAATTTGTTATTAAGCGAGAGCCACAGTCGAAAAAGTACGCGTGCACACACACACACACACACACACACACACACACACACACACACACACACACACACACACACACACACACACACACACACACACACACACACACACACACACACACACACACACACACACACACACACACACACACACACACACACACACACACTTTTAAAATTTCGCAGCAACGTATCTGGCAATACAACTTGGTAAGTCTACACTGTATAAACTTGGAGGCATTTCTGATGCTCTCCTCTTCCACAGCTGGTAGGTGTTGGCTCTTGGGCTGTTCAAGATGGTTTTACTTCGCATGACCATCACGGGGTGCCACAATCACACCGTAAGCTGCTGAGAGCTTACATATGACCCGCGAATACCTGTACGCGGCTGCAATCTTTCCTCTCCTTGCGTCATTGAGTTGAGCTCGGAGCGTGTGCGCACCACTCATGTAAAGCTGCTTGCAAACGCGCACCACACAGAAGAAGACAGCACTCGTCCGCGTCTTATTGCGTAATGTGTGTCGATTAATGCCGCAAACGGCGTCAAGTTAACCAACATCAAAAGAATGAGACCAAACAAAACAAAACTCAAGCATCAATAACGCGGAGCCCGTCGGGCAAGAATCCGTGCCTTTAGTGAGGCTATATGAGATTCTATTTCCCGTCCAACCACCCAAATTGTGTAGGCGCGCCGCTGTCTCGCCGCAATCGGCAAATGAATTCGCGGGCGTATCTGGCGCCATCGATCGTCAATGACATCTGAGACGTAAACACTGCGACCGCGTGTGTGTCGCCAGCAGAGACCGTGTTCCTTCCTTCGGTTTTTCAGGAACACGTGCGGCTCGGTTTTCACCCGTAATGGTCTCCCCATTGTAAGCATATGCTTTAGCGTTTGTTTCTTTCATTCCTTGAACAGAATAAAGTATGTCGCGGTGGCCCTTTCATATGCCAGCTCGGTCAACAGCAAAATCTTCTTTCTTTCTTCCTTTCTTTCTTTCTTTCCTTGTTTCTTTCTTTCTTCATTTCTTTTTTTTTCTTTGTTGTCCGCGCATTATAAGCTCTGGACGTTGGCGCATCTATCTTGGTCGGTGTCGTCGAACCTGTCTCGAAGAGAACTGTTATCGGTGATTTCCTACGTTCGTGAAATATGAGACGCTTCTCACGTTGTGGTTAACCCCTTGCCGGAACGAAGGGAGGTGTACGTAGGTCGGTGAAAAACAAAGGTGCACGTACAAAAATATACTCCAAAAAGAATAATCAGAAATAGATTATTATTATTATTATTATTATTATTATTATTATTATTATTATTATTATTATTATTATTATTATTATTATTATTATTATTATTATTATTATTCACAACTCTCTGTCTTCGTTCTGCTCTGAGCTTTCCGTTGTTTTGTCTTAGTTTCATATGTTCAACTTCCATTCTCCTCCTTTTTATTATGTATGCATTTTGCGCCTTCGGTTACATGTATGTACACTTTTCTTTTCAAGATTGTTATTTTTTATTCATTGTTTTTTTTTCACTGATACTCCCCTGCTGTATTTCTTTTTCTATGTATACGTGCGCCAGCACCTAGACCTCACGGTTGTTCCTGGGCACGATAAATAAATGATTGATTGATTATTATTATTATTATTATTATTATTATTATTATTATTATTATTATTATTATTATTATTATTATTCACACTAAACGCGTTGCAATGCGGTGCATGCGCACTCTTGGCTCTGTTTGCAGACTGTCGAGAGAATTCAATTCCCCTACACCGTTCCGCAAGTTGTACACAACAATCTGTCTTCCTCAACTCGAATACGTGTCGGTCGTCTGGAATGGCATTTCTATATCCAACAGTGACATTATAGATCGGGTCCAGAAAAAGTTTCTAAGCATATATCATCACCGCTTTGCAAACACGGACTCTGGGCCCTGCTCTAGCACTGTTGGATTATTGCCATTGCCCTTACTTCACTGCCGACGTAATCGTGCTGACCTGCTTTTCCTTTTCAAACTCCTTCACGGTATCCTCATGTGCCCCGAACTCCTCAGTTGTATCACATTTCGTATTCCGCGCAAAATCACCAGAGAACACAGACCTTTCCATGTTGCTGCCTGTCACCACCAACACTCAACCGTCCCTAGAATACAAGAGTCTTTATAACGCCCACTTTCATGACCTTGATATTTTTCACAACTCTCTGTCTTTGTTCTGCTCTCAGCTTTCCGTTGTTGTGTCTTAGTTTCACCATATTGTTCAACTTCCCTTCTCCATTTTATTATGTATGCATTTTGCACCTTCGGTTACATGTATGTACACTTTTCTTTTCAAGATTGTTATTTTTTATTCATTGTTTTTTTTTTCACTGATACTCCCTGCTGTATTTCTTTTTCTATGTATACGTGCGCCAGCACCCAGACCTCACGGTTGTTCCTGGGCACGATAAATGATTGATTGATTATTATTATTATTATTATTATTATTATTATTATTATTATTATTATTATTATTATTATTATTATTATTATTATTATTATTATTATTATTATTATTATTATTATAAACGTCAGGGTCTCACGGTGCGGCATATAGTTTTGATATAGCGACAGGCCGATTAACGGGAGCCGTATGGCCGGCGGCCGCTGTTGCTTCTGTGCTGATCAACGGCATATAGTTTGGAAGGTCACGCGCAAGTTGCGTCAGTTGATGAGCGACGTTTCTGCACGAGTTCATGACAAGTCGTGTTTTGTTTGACAGTAGTGCTTTTTTTGTTTTCGAGGCACGTTTGGTAAGTTGCATTCATTATTATTCATTTCTCTGAGGATACTTTGGAACAACTTTGAGTTTGAAGAACGTTCTGTTAGGCAGAGGGCAGTGTTGATCTCTTCTGATCGTGGTAGAGGGAGATAAATTTTCGAGTTAATCTGGTTTTTGCTTTCAGGAAAACGTGACAGCTGAACGCTCGAGAAAGGATAGCGTCAGTGGTTTTTTCACAGTGATATGCTGATAGTTCGCGTGAGCTTCCGGTAAACTAAGACTTTTTTTTTTTCGCGAGTTCTGAAAATAACGCTGTATCGGGTTAGATAATGGTTATTCTGCAGACTACTCCAGGCTCAGCTGATTTTAGAAATCGCCGGATGGTTGTTCCCGCACGCACGTATAGAGAGTACCGCGCCTTAGAAACGGGCTGCGCGGATCGCTTTTAGTAATGGTATACTCTACAGATTTCTTTTCCCTTCGACGCATTATGTAAGGGTATGGCTAAGGCTGCGCGTGTCTCGCACGTGTATTTAGAAGACGGCAGCAGTTGAGCTTCATTTAGTGCGTGGAAGTACTTATAAATAAGCGCGAATCTTTTCGTATTGAACGTGTAATTTGCGCAAGTTTTTTTTTGTTTTTTTTTTGTTTCTTTAATGCGTGACTCGCACGCAAGAGTTTTTACCGCAAAATGAAAGCGAGTCTGATAGTGCATCCGTGAAGTCAACGAGGCTCTCAGTGGCACTATTACGTGCGTTATTAACGGATGGAGAGTAAGAACATACGACATTTCCATTATCAATGATTCAGGGTCATTCTGCAGTTAAGTAGAAGAGAACAGGCTGGCTTCAGGAAGGGATATTCTACGATGGATCATATCCATGTCATCAACCAGCTGGTAATAGAGAAATCTGCGGAGTACAATCAACCTCTCTATATGGTTTTCATAGACTATCAAAAAGCATTTGATTCAGTAGAGATACCAACAATCATAGAGGCACTGCGAAATCAAGCAGTACAGGAGGCATACGTGAACATTTTGGCAAATATCTACAAGAATTGCGCAGCAACCTTGGTTCTCTACAAGAAAAGTAGAAAGATACCTATCAAGAAAGGGGTCAGGCAAGGAGACACGATCTCTCCAACGCTATTCATGCATGCTTAGAAAAAGTATTCAAGCTCTTAGATTGGGAATGCTTCGGAGTGAGGATCAACGCCGAATATCTCAACAACCTTCGGTTTGCAGATGACATTGTCCTATTCAGCAACAATGGGGACGAGCAACAATGGCTAATGACTGAGGACCTTAACCTAGAAAGTGTAAGAGTGGGGTTGAAGATAAACATGCAGAAGACAAAGATAATGTTAAATAGCTTGGCAAGAGAACAAGAATTCAGGATCTCCAGTCAGCCTCTAGAATCTGCAAATGAGTACGTTTATCTAGGTAAATTACAGAGGACCCTGATCATGAGAAAGAAATGTACAGAAGAATAAAATTGAGTTTGAGGGCATACGGTAGGCATTGCCATATCCTGACTGGGAGCTTACCACTGTCGTTGAAAGGAAAATTGTACAATCATTGCATTCTACCGGTACTGACATATGGGGCAGAAACTTAACAAAGAAGCTTTAGAACAAGTTAAGGATCGCACAAAGAGCGATGGAACGAAAAGTGTTAGACCTAACGTTAAGATACAGGAAGAGAGCAGTGTGGATCAGAGAAAAAACGGGGATAACCGATATTCTAGTTGACATTAAACGGAAAACATGGAGCTGGGCAGGACACGTAATGCGCAGGATGGATAACCGGTGGACCATTAGAGTTACAGAATGGATACCAACAGAAGGGAAGCGCAGTCGAGGACGGCAGAAAACTAGGTTGGGTGATGAAGTTAGGAAATTTGTCGGCGCAAGCTGGAATCAGTTACCACAAGACAGGGGTAATTGGAGATCACAGGGAGATGCCTTCGTCCTGCAGTAGACATCGATATAGGCTCATGATGATGAAATGTAGCTACAGAATGTGTAGAGACACACAAGAAAAGCTCAGTGCACTTTTTAAAGCGAAGCTTTGTTTGCCACTTTCCCCAACTTTGCGTATCCTGGTAGCTGTTGTCATACGGTGCAGACAGCTTGATGGGGCACTCCAGTGGGTATGTGCCTGCTGGACCGGAGAGCTATACGGCAAATACGGTGGCCGGTCCACACTGGCTTGAATGGAATAAATTAAATTTTCCAAGCGAAAAACAAACCGCCTTTCCTCTCTCTCACAATGAAATATTGGTTAGTGCAATATCAAGGGAATTGCATTCCTCGTTAGTTGGATCGCGAAAATCGGGGTACGTGTTACAATAGAGGGTATTATACTTTTAGATTCTCGCTGTAAAAGTCGTGTACGTGGGTGCTTTAGAATCGAGTAGATACGGTACTTTCATTCTAACCAGCAGCACTCGTTCACATATGGACTATTGGTGCATGGTACATGGTAAATCGATGACAAAAACAAGGAGATCCGGGGCACTGCGTAATATAAACAAGAAAACGACTTGCCATGACCAGACATCGCTAAGCGAAATTTCCATGCTACAGACTCATAAATGGTGTAAACGTAAACGAAGTATCGATAGAAAAATATGATCTTTTAATCAATAAAAGAAGCAACAAAGATCAGGCAGTGCACAGCGGTTACAGGAATAGGCAATAAATAGCGCAAAACACGGCAATATTTCCTACTTTTCATCGCTGTCGGAATCCTATCCAAACACAGTGCGAAGTGGTGTGCAAACAAAACGAACATAACGACGCTTCTTCCTTTTCCCATTGCACTTTCCCAGAGAGGCTTATGCAGTATTGTCTCCAATACGTTGCGGAAGAGGCGCCCATTCCTCACTTTAACTGCATTTGTTGTAGTCTGTCGAACGGCCTCGGGCATTCCTCGGTATTTGGGTCGCTTTCTTTTTTTGCTTGTTTATTACAGATTCTGACTTGTATTCCCGTTGGGACAAGCCGAGGCCACACACGGCAGCGTCCTTTCACGCGGATACCAAGCTGGAAGAAAAAGCGAATGCCGGAAAGCGAGGCCCCTGCCTGAAAAAGAAGCTCTAACAAGAAAAACAACTGTGGCGTACTCGCGTCCTAACGATTGCTTCATGCCAAACAAACAAACAAAAAATAGAAGGAAAGAAAAGGGAAAGAGAGAGGCGGCACTATAGGGACCGCAAAGATATCTCCCGTGTGTAAACACGAACACGCGCGAAGCTCCCGATGGGTTTGCGCGGTTTATAGACCATTTTCCCGTTTATATACGTGCGGCTTCTGTACACAGTGGAACGCTCTTATGCGAAAACGCAACTATAAGAAAGCACACAAGCGAGCCCGCGCTAGTTAATTCTGGCAATGTTTCGTTGGCTCTGATATCATCGTCTACGTGCAACGACTACTTAACTTTAGGAGCATTTTATGAGTCGACCTACATAGGCTATTTACATCGTCGGTGCAACTGATTGCTTCTTTCAGAGACAAGCTATGCAGGTTGTTCTATGAATATTTTTCTCGCTTTCCAAAATTACTTCATGACGACGCTGTCAACTCTCTACGCAAGGGAGAATGAATTTTCGTAATCGGAGACTCTGAGTGAATGAGTGAAATTAAAGAACAAAGACCACAAGCAGTTTATTAGAGTAAATATGTGTGGTTTACAACGGTCGTGGATTTACTACCCTGTACGTGATGTGGGGACGAGAGAAGGTAGAAAAAATAAGGAAGTCTCATCGAGGATGGGAAATAATGAACTCAGCGCACGCACGCGCACCGCGAGGCGCCTAACAACGGTCATAGTCTGCTGTCGCGCTGTTAGGCTCGCGCTTTCAAAGAAAACGGGTGCGCTGAGGTCGACGTTAGTTTGAATCAGGATTCAAAAGATTCTATCCTCATTGTGAGAGTGACTGTCGAGTAAGCGCAGGTGAGAGAACGGTTCCTCGCAGACCATAGGTTAGCAAAGTGGACATAGCAGTTATTTTTCCAGGCAATACAATCATTCGCACTCATACTTAAGTTTCCTCAAATACACCGGCACTTACTCGCTCAGCTCGCTCGCTCGCTCGCTCGCTCGCTCACTCACTCACTCACTCACTCACTCACTCACTCACTCACTCACTCACTCACTCACTCACTCACTCACTCACTCACTCACTCACTCACTCACTCACTCCACTCAACTCACTCACTCACTCACTCACTCACTCACTCACTCACTCACTCACTCACTCACTCACTCACTCACTCACTCACTCACTCACTCACTCACTCACATTCGCTCACTCACACTCAACGGGACGCATGCACTCGCGTTCGCATTCACATCAGCTCATACTCATGTAAACTCAGTTGAGCTCCCACTCTCGCTCCTTCGCAGCTCACAAAGACTTACACATGTTAACACTCAGGGTCACCCGTAGTCACCGCAGCTCGCTCATGTTCACATTCGCGCCCACTCACCACTCGCTCACACTTAACCTTCAGAAATGAGCGTGAATATGAGCGATCACAGGTATTACATTGAGTGAGCGGTCGCACGTTAAAGAACTAGCACTCATATCAGGACTTGTTGCTGGGCTAGTTGGTTCATCTTATTGCGTAGCGTTCAGCCGCAACCAAGGACGGAAAAAAGGATCAGGGGTGCTATAACGTAAAATTATTCCACACTGTTTTGATTCCAATTTCTGCAATCAGCCTCCACGATTGGTCAAATCATTTTCGGGCCACCCCAACTTCGCCTGTCTGTCACACGGCGTCACGAAAACCGCGATAGCTCCCCATCTGATATAGCGTGTACACACTCATTATGCATGATTAAACCCCACAATAGAAAAATAATCATTCCTGATTCGACGCCTTTTCACCATTAGCCCTCTGCTATTGGTTCAATGTTTTCTGGCTACGCCCGCTTCGCCTTTCTGTCACGCGACCTCAGAACACCGCGAAAACTCACCACGTCAAAGTGACGTGTACGCGAAAAAAATGCATTAATATGCCGAACAAAAGTGAAAATTTTTCTGAATAGCCACAGACTGCCCCTTCCGAATGGAATAGAAGATGGCTGACCGCCGATCGCTCAGGCCCTCGCTACTCGCACCTGCCGGTGAGCATGTATTTATTTTCGCATGATAAACCTTTTTGCGTGGCAGTAAAAGGTTATCGAGCTCTTTCGGCATGCATACGATATCGCTCTGCCAACTCTTCCTTGCCGAGGATTCGTTTTAGCGGCATTCTTATCCTTCCGTTGCACGCCGCCGCGATTTTCGACCAGCCACCGCAAGCTAAGTAAGGCGAAGCGGACCAATCGGAGAAGCCAGCACCGCCCTCTTCATGCGGTTATCTATTTTCACTGTGCTGGCTCGGCCCCATCGAAACCCTCTCCACTAGAGCGTGCTCCTCGCCTCTTGTCAGCGAATTAGATAGGACAAACCGCTGAGTGTAGACAATTTTATTAGTTTTAAAAGCGAACAAAGGTGACCTGCTTTAAACGAGGAGAGTGTTTGATTGGGTTGTTCAGACTTCTCTGCCAACAACCGCGCTCGTCGCTCGTCCGCACAGTCTCTTATCTCTCCCACGCGCACGCAAGGAAGCGGGAAGCCAGCGCCGGAGGGAGCGGGAGGGGGGGGGGGGGGGGGCGCACTTCTACGCTGCCAACAACCGCGCTCGTCGTTCGTTCTACCGCACCGTCTCTTATCTCCACACGACTCTGACCTTTATTTCGCCGCTCAGTTTCCGTTGAAGCGATAGACCGCACGTACCTTCGCCCGCTGCCAGCGTTTTGACAGTCGTTGGCTGCAGTCATTCAGTGTGATCTATTCATGTTTGTTTGTGCGCGCTCACACCACGCTTGTTCATTCAGTTAGTAATAGTCGGGCCACATTTTCCAACGCACGCTACACATGCAATGCTGCCCAGATCGGCAGTGCAGCACTACAGGTGTGTCCCTTCGCACGCGCTGCCCACGGTAAGCGCTTCTCATCAACACCACCGTTTCACACGCGCCTTCTCGTGGTCATCGAGTCTCTCTTCATGTCGGTCTACTTACGCCGCAGCACACATGCTTACTTAATCAGCTCATGTTTACTACAATTCATATTGCTACCAAGGCCGCTCACCTTACTTCGTATGACATTGCTGTGTTGCTATCGCATTCATTGATTCGCCCTTAGGGCGAAACTATTACATTTTTTTTCGTGTAAGGACTGTTTCTTATTGCTCTATCCTGCCGCAACATATTTTGTGGGTGTGAGTATGCGTGTGTGAATACGGTCACTATTGAACTCAAGTTGTCCTTTTCAACGAAAAATGGTCTAGGTGCGCGCACTCATTCAAAAGACTGACTAAATATATTACCAGCTGATATTTTTCACTTGCAATAATGCACGTAGAAAAAAAGCCGGCAGATCCCACGCCCTGTGGGAATCGATGTTATGCGAAGCAGTGTGCCTGGAGCCTACCAATGTTAACGAAACGATCATCAAAGCACCAAGACGTAGGCGGCTGCTTCATGACCTACATGACACGCATGTCACGACATTCATGTCATAATTCCCCAGGAATCCTCTAGCTGCGCCTAGGAGACCTTAAGGCGAAAGCCTTAGTCATGCTCATGACTATGACTTTTACCATCATCCTTAAGCGTTTCCTTCACTTAGTGCCCACGTGCGAGCCCATTCCATTGGTTTTTGAGGGTTAATCGCTTTTTCGCTGAGTCATTGTCATTTTTGCTGAGTCATGCTCATGACTATGACTTCTACCCCCATGCTTTAGTGTTTGCTTCACTTAGTACCCACGTCCAAACACATTTCAGTGGTTTATGAGTGTTAATACTTTTTCGCTGAGTCATTGTCATTTTTGCTCGGTCGTGCTCATGACTACGACTTCTACCACCGTCCTTTAGTGCTTCCTTCACTTAGTACCCCCGTCCGAACTCATTCCAGCGGTTTTTGAGTGTTAATCTTTTTTTCGCTGAGTCATTGTCATTTTCGACAGTCATGCTGATGCCTATGACTTCTTCCATCATCGTTTAGTGTTTACTACCCTTAGTACCTACGCCAGAACCGATTCCAGTGGTTTTTGAGTGTTAATCTTTTTCGCTGGGTCATTGTCATGAACTACATGACACGCTTGTCACGAAATTCATGTCATGACATATAATTTACGTTCGTCATGTACTCTTGTAAAGTATGCCAATTTTGGTACATACGAAGTTAACAAAACGACCATGAGAGCACAAAGTCGTAGGCGGCTACATGGATAGATAGATAGATAGATAGATAGATAGATAGATAGATAGATAGATAGATAGATAGATAGATAGATAGATAGATAGATAGATAGATAGATACTGCCAAAGTAGCAAACGTTCGCCAAGAAATGCTTCGCATTTAATAACAACGTCCGGTAACAGCTTCCGCTTTTCCGAATGATTCCTCTTTGTGATATTCCGTCCCGAGTCACGGAAATTATGTGCACAAGCTCGTTTGGAGTGAGTATAAGCGAATAAAATGCCTCACTTTCCTTGCCTAAGATACCTTCGCGCAGTGCGAGAACGCAAGGCATGCAGACGACAGTCGTCCGCACAGAAACAACCAAGCAGAAGTGCAGACGGAAGATGGGAGCTAAGCCTACGGCGAAAGCAGCTAAGCCTATCCAGGGGTAGAATAGGCCGGTGCGGGATCCCTAGAGCCTCGTCTTCTGTAACGACATTTTGAAGTGCATCGCGGGTGCCCCGATAACGACGACGTGGGGCAGCCGGGAGTTGGAGCATGGTATAGCGCCGCAGTAAGATAAGAACCCCGCGCACACAAAGCACGGCCGCTGTTGGAGCCAGATATAACTGCCCCCGATCATCATTATTACTGTTTTGCTACCCCAAGCAAGCGAATAGCAACGCGAAGCCCCCCTTCAGTCTAAGCTGAGTGCTTGCAGTCCCCAAATTGCGGTAAGGGTACTGTGACAGGTCTTATCGCATGCTGTCACTGCAATGCTTTGTTCGGCCCTCCCTTACTTTTCTTTTGGAAACACTGCGCCGGCTTGCTGCAATCTTTGTTATCATTCCCGTAAGCCTCGGGAAGTGCGCTTCCTACGATGCTTTTCCGAACACGGTTGTAGCTCGAGTTCTTTTTCCCTTTATCGCCGCTTGCAGTGTTCCTGCCCGGTTCGAACGGGAACGCTTATATACATGAGCGTGCGCTTACAAATATCTTAAATGTAAATTATTGAAATGTCCTAGTGTTATCTTTGATGAAGTTACTCCTGTCAGTTTAGTAATTCGAAAAGGCTCAAGAATAAATGCATGTGAGGGTTCTTGGGGAAAGTAATGTTATAAAGGAGAGCAGAGGTTTTGGTTTGAAAGGCATGGAAAGAAAAGTACAAAAAAAAAGGAAACGAAGTGGCTGCCACTAAAGATATAAACAGCCAGTTCATACAGCGAACGATATGAGCTCGCAGCTGTAACCCAAGGCTTGAAGGTTCAGCAGTGGAAGATAACGCAGTATACGCAGAGGGAGTGAGTGAGTGTGAGTGAGTGAGTGAGTGAGTGAGTGAGTGAGTGAGTGAGTGAGTGAGTGAGTGAGTGAGTGAGTGAGTGAGTGAGTGAGTGAGTGAGTGAGAGCGGGTGAGTCAGTGAGTGAGTGACCAAGAAGCACAGAAGAGTTCTCGCGCGTTCGATCCTGCTTTTTTCAACGATAATGAGCGTTTCAATCGTCTCGAGACGATGAATGCCACGAGCAAGCGAGAGCCGAAAGGTGATGATTATTCTTGTGATCCACTTTTACGGCGTTAGGCGTTGTGCAATAGGGCTGAGGCTTCGTCTAGTTAGAACATATCGATTGCGCCTGGAACTAGAGGTAATTATTATTCATTAACACACAGTAATTATGTTACTGGTAATATACGGATGAGGGTCCCAAACTCAGATTGCAATTCGATCCTCGGTTATTAATTTAACGAAAGTCGCAGTTTCACCCGAAATACGAAGCATTGTTTGCGAGAGCAAGTTAGCAGAGAGCCATACGAAGTAAGGATACTACTTTTATCGGCCGTCATCATCATCATCAGCCTATGTTTATGTCCACTGCAGGACGAAGGCCTCTCCCTGCGATCTCCAATTACCCCTGTCTTGCGCTAGCTGATTTCAACTTGCGCCTACAAATTTCCTAATTTCATCACCCCACCTAGGTTTCTGTCGTCCTCGACTGCGCTTCCCTTCTGTTGGTATCTATTTTGTAACTCTAACGGTCTACAAAAAAAACACTGGGGTTGCCTTTTCATACATGTACAATTTTCAGTTTTTTTATGATTTAATAAACGTATTTCTCTCTCTCTCTAATGGTCTACCGGTTCTCCATCCTACGCATTATATGGCCTGCCCAGCTCCATTTTTTCCTGTTAATGTCAACTAGAATATCGGCTATCACCGTTTGCTCTCTGATCCACACCGCTCTCTACCTGTCTCTTAACGTTAGGCCTAACATTTCTCGTTCCATCGGCCGTATCCACTTGTAAACATTCACTTGCTAACTAAATTAACAAGCATGGTGTCAACGCGCACAGACAGCGCGCGTTTTGACACTCGCTGTCAAAACGCTGGCGTGAGGAAACGAGGCTGCCGCAGCGAGCGAAGTTACCTTCGTGTTGTCCATCGCTTCAACGCAAAATTGAGCGCCGAGAACACACGGCACGCACAAAGCTACGAGCCGCCGTCGCACCTAGACTTTGCCCCCAATGCAGATCGCCCTCATGATACGGCCACGCGACCGCGTGCAGCCGCCACATACGCAGTTGCCGCCAGAGTATGATGCCGGCCCAACCTCCCTCCCCCCCCCCCCCCCGATGCCTCGCAACATTGGGTGCCTCGCGGGTGGCGGAGAAGGGCTCGCTTCCTTCCGCTTTCCTCCCTTTCGCACGGGTGAGATTGAGCCGCGATCGGCGGCTCCCCTCGCACGCTTTCACTCGCAGATACAGCGTAGGGCATGTGGCGACAGTGTTATCGCCCTTGGACTTTATACGGAACCTCACGGCAACGACGACGGCGACGACGACGACGACTTCTTATCTGTATAAGCATGCGCACCGTTTGTATTTTCTTTTCCCGTCATGGTATTTTTTTTGTCATGGCTACGAATGCGCGGGCAAGACGCCCACTAATCCTGTTACCTTTACTTTGTTTCAACAATTAAGGGAAAGTGAGGGAGCGGTGGAAAACCAACAGAAAGAATTAAGAAAAAAAGTTGCAGTGGCTTAGCTCGGCTATGCCAGGATATACGCAGCGTTAGCAAAGGTTCAGCTGATTATTCTTAGCTTTCCTGGTTGTCTCCTACGCTCAACCGCTAATTGCCAGGCAACTACTTCGGGATCCGATGAGTCAAGCTTCTCCGTTCTTCTGCGCTGTTGAGCAGCATTTGCGCTCTCCTTCTCCATGGCTATACCACACTGGCAAACGCCAGTCAGAAGCGCAGCGGCTCCAGCGTAGTGTCAGACGGCGACTGCACAGCGAGCGCGCGCCGGCGCCAGTACGTCTACCACGGCTACGACGTCACTCCTCTGGAATGCGCAGACCGGCGGCGGTGAGTCGCGCGCGGCGGCGGCGGAGTGCGCGAGAGGTGCCGGCTCCGGTGGCTCCGGTGCGCAAGCCATGTGACATCACTGATCCTTGCGCATGCGCAGCACGGCTCTTGATGTGCCGCGCGAAACGGGCTTGGCTAGGCCAGTGTAGCTAACGCTACAAAACTGGACAACAGGCTTCCACACCAAAAAGTCATGCGGTAGATGTTTCATGAAAGAGTTCGTGAAAGGTGATATAAAGGGTGTCCAGTTTTAAGTTTTACGGAATTTTTAGAAATCGCCTGTGGCACGTAGCATAATTCTTATTGAGCTGCGTTATTCGATGAGGCGGACATTAGTAGCACGAGAAATGAAAACGCATATTCACCTAATTAACAACAATTCACTAAATAACTTCCTAGTTAATTACTTTATGACACACATTACAATTTACGAATTGTAGCCGGTGAGCTTCAAATCAAATCAATTTTATTCTCCACTTTACATGCTGGACGGTAATTTTGGGCTAAAAGCTACGTACGTAGCTTGACGTAACTCAAAAGACAAGGCAAGACAAGGTGCAGCAAACAGTGTGCGCTCAAGTACAATAATTCACATATAATTCCAGCTCTGGCTGGAATTCTTTATGGCCGAAATAACTATGAACGGAAAGACAAAGAATATTTCCGTCACCGCAAGTTAACAGAATTCGAAAAAGTTTTAGCAGAATGCATTTTAAACAACACTACAATAGCAATACTTGTCAGACGTATCCACTTGGAATGAATTTACGGAATGATAACAGTTTGAAGATATGCGCCACGGAACTCGCCGTAAAAATGCACTGTTGTTCCACTTCCTTTTTCACCAAAATGCTGTTTTATACATTGAAGCACAAAAGTAACTGGAACGCCCATGTATTTCGTCTCACACTTTGGGAAATAGTATCCCGAAACTAGTGTCATCTTGGAAATTCATTTCAAGTGGGAGCGTCTTGCATTCTCACCGGCTACGATTCGTAAATTTCAATATGTGTCGTAAAGTAATTAACTAAGAGGTCCACTAGTTAATTTTTGTTAATTAGTGGAAGATGTGTTTCGATTGCTCGTGCTACTAATGTTCGCCTCTTCGAATAACCCAGCTCAACGAAAAGAATTATGCTAACTGCCACAGGCGATTTTTAAATATTCCGGAAAGCTTAGTTTTGAACACCCGGTATATGAGGCGCCAACTCTAAGAGACCAAAAAAGCATTTTGAGACAAAATGCGAGACGGAGTGGGCATAAAAAAGCATACGATAAAATCAACCACAACAGATTTTTATTTGCGGCGTTCCTAACTTAGCTCACGCAAAGGTTTCGTCCAAATATATTCTGTCCCTTCTTTTTCTTCGCTGCTTCAGTTAATGTACCTTCTTGCTAAGTGAACCTTCACCAGATACACTTCTTATTCTCCGCCGACGCCTAGGGAAATAACGCCGCACATGTGTAAGTGCATTCAATCTGCTTATGACGCAAAAGGTGCTTAGTGCACAGGCAGAAAGGAGTGTGCGTATACGAGGAACAACACTCTGTTCTTTTTTATTCGGGAGATCTGGCGAAAGGCATGTATAGTAAAAAAGGCACAAGAAGGGCATCAAATAAACGCGCGCAGTTTATTTATGTGGTCAGGTAGATGTAGATGTAGATGTAGAGCCTTGGAGTTACTGGCACATACCCACTCTGGGGGATTGGCCAAGAACCGGGTAGTTTGAAATTACAATCAGAAGGGAGATGTGTGGTCAGGTTCGGCAGCAGTGTTGCCGCGACTTCGTTGTCGTTATCCAACTGCTCTAGTCCATCGCAGCATTAGGGTTTAGTTTGGCCTCCCTTAGCATGTTGTGCTTTTTATCTGACTAACACGCCACCCCCCCCCCTCCCTCCGTACCCTCCCTTCGGAGCGTTGCGCGCGACTGGAAGACCGCGCCTTCCCCCCCCCCCCCCCCCCCTTTTTGTGTGCGCGAGATTTAGCCGCGATCTCCGGCTCACCCTTGCACGGCTGTACCCGCACATACAGCCTGCGGCGCGCACCAACGATGTTATCGCCCTTGAACTTTATACGGAACCTCGTGGCAGCGGCAGAAATCTACCTGGAGAGTACCTATAATTGCTATCGCAATAAAACTTGTTTAATAACATCTAGATGAATTCAATGCAGGCTGACAAAGATCAGTTCCACAAAACCACAAATCGATCCACGTGGAACATGAATTCATTGCAAACGCATCTCGTTTCCAGCACCTGGTGCCTGTAGACAATCTTCAGGGCGAAGCATGCGTCCGCTCTTGATGTCCTAAGGAATCAGCTCTGGCCTTCAGCGAAGTAACGCCTGACCCTCACCAGTGAGACAAAGAAAACGACGACAACGGTTTGCTTTTTGCGAAAGAGTCCGGGCGGGGGTTGCTCTGATGGCATTTGCTGGGAACGCGACAAACAGCGTACTGCGAGCGATTCAGCAACAATAGAAGTACGTGTGCCCCGCGCGCTACTGCACGACGCTCCCAGCGACCGCCACCTTGAAGTCATCAGCACGAAGGCGCCATCTGGACGTTAACGAGGGAACGAGCGTTCTCGCACCTGCCCCGTCTATGCTGCGCTGTCTAGTTGCGGGCAGCACAGCGCTTTATGCGGTGGATGCGTATCGATGAAAACTTTAGAAAAAAAACGAAGCCATATTTGTTTGCGAGTTTGTAAAAATTTCTATTTCTCTTAAAGCGCAATAAACGAGGACACAAGAAGGAATTTGGTTGGCCACTGCACTAATGTTTGTACTAACATTGAAAGCAGCAAGCAGAGGCCACCTCAATTAGGTCGGCTGCCGCGAAGACATTTCGCAACAGCGCGCGTTCTTTGTACACGCACAACGCGCTGGTTTCATGCCTTTCGATTTGTACAGGATGTAACCAACACAGGCACCATGAAGCTGGATGTGTGTAGTCAAGTCAATGCACCATTTTGAGGAAGTCATTATTCCGTACGGCATGACGTGTTTATATGTGCGCTGCAAGGCTGGTGTAGTATATATGAACTCAAGGTGTGTTTTGTAAGTTCTTCTCGTGCACCCTGCAAACCTACAGCTGCATGTCGCCCTGTAGCAAAGACTGTACGAAGACTTCACATACCGGAGCAAACATTCAGAACTAGATGATGCATGTGTATGCTGCAGCAAAGATCCGGAGACCACTCAGCATATCCTAAAGGAATGTGAAGCGATTCACCCAGGGAGAACAGTAGGTAACGTACACCTTCCAGAAGCGCTTGGGCTTAAAGTGCACAGAAGCATCAACTGGTCAGCAGTCGAGATAAGCAAGAGACGTTTAGAGAATTGGTAAAAAAAGAAATGTCGCAGTTTCACCTCAAAAGGCGAAGCATCAATTGCGATAGCAAAGTAGTAGAGAGCTATACGGAGTAAGGATAGTACTTTTATCAGCTGTATAAACTTGGACATGCAGCAGCACGAGCAACGAGCAGAACTGTTGTCGACGCCGTCGGCGTTGTGTCCGCGTTCGCACCGAACGCGCGCGGCGTTAGTGACTGTTGCCAGTGCCTCTGGGGGCGGCTCGTGTGTATGTATGTATGTATGTATGTATGTATGTATGTATGTATGTATGTATGTATGTATGTATGCATGTATGCATGTATGTATGTATGTATGTATGTATGTATGTATGTATGTATGTATGTATGTATGTATGTATGTATGTATGTGTGTATGTATGTATGTATGTATGTATGTATGTATGTATGTATGTATGTATGTATGTATGTATGTATGTATGTATGTATGTATGTATGTATGTATGTATGTATGTATGCATGCATGCATGCATGCATGTATGTATGTATGTATGTATGTATGTATGTATGTATGTATGTATGTATGTATGTATGTATTGGCGAATTCCATTGGGAGAACAGGAGCACTCAAAGCACGCTGAAAGTGCTCGTTCCAGAGGCGGCGTGTTTCAGTGGTCGAACAGGAGTGGGAGCGCCGTCATCCAGTGGGAGAACAAGAGCAGTTTCGCTGCGCCGAGAGCAGCGGGGAGCAGTCCGGACTGCTCTCGCCTGAAAACCGGAGTGCGGAGGAAGTCACGTGGCTTAAACCGTCATATCCTCCTCATTTCTTTTTATTTTGCTTCAGCCGGCGCGCGCGGCGGCAATGGCGGCAGCCTAGCGTGGTTCGTGTTTTGGCACCGCTGATTTTGACGCCGGTGATACGTGCGAGATTCGCTGCGATTTAGCGACAGGTCCTGGCATTTCTAGTCCGCCTTGTTTCTCGTCGGATGCGCGGGGGACAGCGGCAGCAAAGCGTCTTCGCCTTGCTTCAGTGAAGTGCTTGAGACGCTCGACGGTGATAGTAGCGAAAGCTGCTAGAGCTCGACTTCAGATGATCTTCGCAGGCGGAAACATTGTGGGATGCGTCGGCGCTGCACAAAAGTATGTAGTACGTGGCCGCAAACGGTGACAGCGTTACGCCCGACAGATTACAAGACGATCAGGCGTGTTTTGCCGCTATCATGCAGAGAATGGTGGGACGTCGACTGCTTTAGTCACATGGTGCATTTCTCCTCACACGTCCCCCTCCCACCTACTCTCCGAATGCACGCCGTATTCCAGTGGCGGGTCGAGTGTCCCTGCTCTCACTGCGCTGTCACCCGACTCCGCCCTGCGCCGCGCCCGGCTCCTGTTCTCCCAATGGAATTCGCCATTATGTATGTATGCATGTATGTATGTATGCATGTATGTATGTATGTATGTATGTATGTATGTATGTATGTATGTATGTATGTATGTATGTATGTATGTATGTATGTATGTATCTATGTATGTATGTATGTATGTATGTATGTATGTATGTATGTATGAAGGTTTTCGACGAGATAAGAACGGGACACTCGTCGAGGAGTGTCGGAAGTCTTCACCACCTTCTCGCCTAGCAACGTTTTACATAATTACGCATTTGGTGCCGCAGCTCAACGTCGCCTCCCCTCCCTCCCTCTTTCCCTCCCTCCCTCCCTTCGTTCCTCCAGGGCCTTTCGCGCGACGGAATTAGTCGCGTTTGCTCTGTATATATGGTGATTGTAAAGGAGGAAAGAGACGGTTAATTCTGCAGCCCTTCAGGGAGCACGGCGCAGAACGCGCGTTTTCTCTTCGCCGTGCGTTCGCTCCCGGTGAAAGCGCGCGTCCTTCGAGCGCTTTCACTCGCACACACAGCATACGGCGCGCGGCGACGATTTCATCGCCGTTGACGTCATACGGAACCGCACGGTGACGGCGACGGCGACACCGACGACAGAAACCCGCTTTGAGTGTCCTTATAATTGCTATCGCAATAAAAGCAAGGAAGAGATTGATACGATCTGGCTTGATCTCTTACACTCATAGGTAGCGGTACAAGGTAGATATTGAGGGAAAAATTATTGAAATGTATACAACAATGCCAGATAAAAAAAATCACAGCATATCCACGAGGTGAATGATGATGAGTGGGCGAAGCTCCGGAGGGAATCATCGGATCTCCCGCTTAAGGGGACGCTAGCACAAACGCGTTAGAAACGTGCAGTACTCTCTAGTAAGGGGGAGCGGCCACAACGTCTTATGCAGCCATTTACACATGCCGGAACGTGCACCGCGTTTGCCGACGCCATCACATGACTGCTGAGAGAGTATACCCCCCGTATTCATAAACGCTCCTCGACTTGAACTTGACTTGCCACCGCTTTGGGCAGCGCGTTCGAAACGCGTTGAAGGTAAGGCGGAGAGGCCACATTACACCAGCTTCTTACACGGGCCGTAACGCGCTAGCACAAACGCGTTAGAAACGCGCTAGAAACGCGGCCTTTCGTTAATGTTGGGTATTTATTGCCATCGTGGTGCGTGTGTCCATGTCCGCTTCGTGGCGTAGTGGGCTAACGCCGCGCGCTCGGAAGCGAGGGGTCCCTGGTTCGATTCCGCGCTACGGACACAACTTCTGAATTTTTAAAGACGATCGTCTTTTTAAAGACGATATTCTTTCTTGGGGAACTTAAACGCCGAAAATTTGGTCTGTTTGTCTGTCTGTCTCCCGATTCAGCCACCCGGCCAAAGTTGGACCACTTGCTTACCGCCCACGCTACTTAAACTGGTACGGCTGTTCATACTTGTGAACGTTATCGATCACAAAGTAAATATTACGCATATCTGAGGCGCAACATCACTAGGTAAGTATTAGGAGGTGTGTTCCTTTAATAAAAAATACATAGATACGTAACTCTAAAGACCCTAGTTTCTTAAGCTGCGCTGAAAATGCCATGCTATGCGCGCCGACGAACGACGTTCCCCGACTGCGCGCCGACGAGCGCCCTCTGCCATGGAGGAAGGAAACCCTCTGCACAAGCTCATGTTTCACGATGTATTGCCAGATGGCGTCCATGTCTCACGCAGCGCCTCCTCAATTTTATCAATGCCAGTCAGATGCGGCCGATTCAACATAAAGGAAGCGCTGCTTGAGGCAGGGCAAAACATAAATGGCCGCTTGATGAAATAATGCGGTAAAATGAAATCTGTTCAAACAAATCTCCATTGCATTTATCATGCCAGGACGGAAATGGTACGAGAACAGCATCACAGGTGGCCGCGGATCAGACCAGCACTCATGTAGTACGGCCGGCAGAAGACTATCGTCTTTCGACGACATTTGCAGCGAAGCACGCAGATGCGCGGCAATTTTTTTTTCTCACGATGTTTCTCTCTGTGTTTACCGAATTTACCCCGATGCATACTTCCCACTCTGCAAAGCATGCGAGGCCCACGCTGACCTCTATCACATCATCTGGGCATGCCCGAAATCTACACCCACCAACACTCACCGCACTAACACTACACATATCATAACTACGGCCGAGCAGTGGGAGACTTTGCTGCTCAGCTTGGAACCAGAAGAGCAGCTCTGGGCCGTCCGGATGGCCGAAGACGCCGCCAGAAAACAAGGGCTGGCCGCCGTCTGAGGAAGGGGAGGCCTGGGTATTAGTCTCCCAACCCCCGCCGCCCCCAGACCCCATCATGGACAAAATAAAGTTTTATCTCTCTCTCTCTCTCTCTCTCTCTCTCTGTGTTTTCGCGTGAAAGTTGCGCCGCCTCTTTTTTGCGCACCAATAATGAGAGCTAGTGACAAGCCCGTTCACGAGCCAACTCTCGCTGACACTCCCGGTAGGCATGCAGCCTTTTTTTCTCATTTTTCTCAGACTGGTTACACACTACTACTACGACGACGGGGACGGAACGGGTGCCGCTATAAGGAGCTTCGCCCCTAAAAAACATGTGTAGCATACATGTATAAATCAAGCAGACTAGGTGACCATTTGTCACCGCCCCGTTTCAAAGGGGATGCCATTAAATCATCATCATCATAATCATCAGCCTATATTTATGTTCACTTCAGGACGAAGGCCTCTCCCTGAGATCTCCAATTACAGATGTGTTCCGCTAGCTGATTCCCAATTTGCGCCTGCAAATTTCCTAACTTCATCACCCCACCTAGTTTTCTGCTGTCCTCGACTGCGCTTCCCTTTTCTCGGTATCCATTCTGTAACTCTAATGGTCCACCGTTAATCCATCCTAGGCATGACATGGCCTGCCCAGCTCCATTTTTCCGTCTTAAAGGGCCCCTAAACCATCTCAGATATGTTTTGAACATTTCAAGTAAACACGCGCATCGAGTTGAGAATGCCGTCACGATCAAGGATACCAAACGCTGCAGCGCTATGCTCGGCGGGCGCGCCACAAATTAAAAAAAAAAAGAAAAAGAAAAAAACAATGCCGTCCTCTCCTGGCCTTTTCAGTATCCGCAGCGGTCGTCACGATGTCAGCAGGGTGAATCTGGCGATGTCAGCGTCGGTGACGATGCCCATTGGTCGAACAAGAACCTACGACTTCCGGTTTGTCTGCTAGCAGGTACGCGCGCTCCCTGCTTTTCCTTGTGTTTCTCGCATGTGCGCCCTTGCAAATCGATAATTACAGCCCACAACGCAAGTGCCCAATCGCTCTCGTTCCAACACAGTCGTGCTTAGCGGTCTGATTAGCTGCGCGTACAGAGTCCGACAGCGCTGGCCATTCTAGACGAGCGCGCAACACAGGGTCTATAGCGGCACGCTTCGCATGAACACGGGCCGGCACCGCAGCAACAGCGGGTAGCCGAGAAGCACTGAGTAGCGGCTAAGGCCCGTCCACCTTACCGGTACGGTAACTCGCCGCACGCCGTTTGCCAATCGCGGGCCGCCGTTCGACAGCGGTTTTGCTCGCGAACGGCGAGATTTCCTTGCCGTACGTAGAGAGGGTGAGACCGGAACTCATTTGTGCGGCAGCCTCACCGCCGCTGATCGCTCGACGGCGCCGATATCGTCGCTAGGCCTTTTCCAGTTCCCTTCAAAGCTAAAGCGGACGGCGCCTCGAAATCAATTACCGACGCTCACGAGCCGCAATATTTTCCTTAACGTTGTTGTCGCTGTTCGAAATAATTGTACACAAAGAAGAAAAATACCCTGATATTAGGAGCGCCGTCCGCTGCGATGCGAGCACAGCTGAGCCGGTCGTCTCCCGTCGGTAGCCGTGCGCTGCAGCTGAGCTCGACAAGTATCGGAGCTCTCGTTCATGTTAAACGTTTGACAGCGGATATTGTTTTTCATAAAATGTACAATTTATGCATCGCTTTATCTAGCAGAAATAATTTTGCTTGGAACAGAAGCTGCAGCCGATGTTTTCGTCGCCGGCGGCGGAGGCGAGCAGCTTCGCGCGTCGTCGATTGGTCCGTCGATCGTGCAGCGGGCGGTGCGCCGGTCGAACTGCCGTATACTTTGGACACCTCTCGCGCGGCAGACGTTCTACGGCACTGGAGGTCGGTTCGCCGTCGGTATATTTGCCGCTAGCGCAGACGTGCCTTAACCGGAAGTGGGCAGACGCGCGTTGGTGACGAGCAATGTCACGTGACATTTGGAGGAGCACCCGGCGAGGTGGAGAGAGGGGAGTAGCAAAGGAAAGAGCAAAACGAGAGAGGGCCGTGTTTCGATCATCAAACGCGTGTAACTCCACTATTACGGCACCATTTCGAAAATTTCTCGCGGTTACGTGTTCGTTGTACAGCTGCGCACAACTGCATCACCACAACTAAATTGCGACCTCTGGGTGGTTTAGAGGCCCTTTAATGTCAACTAGAACATGAGCTATCCCCGTTTGCTCTCTGATCCACAGCGCTCTTCCTGTTTCTTAGCGCCAGGCCTAACATTTTGCGTTCCATCGCTCTATGTGCGGTCCTTGACTTGTTCTTGAGATTCCTTGTTAACCTCCAAGTTTCTGTCCCATATGTTAGCACTGGTCGAATGCAATGATTCTATACTTTTCTTTTCAACGACAGTGGTAAGCCCCCAGTCAGGATCTGGTAAAGCCTGCGGTATGCACTCCAACCCAATTTTGTTCTTCTGTAAATTTCATTATCATAATCAGGGTCCCCTGTGAGTAATTGATCTCGATAAACGTACTCCTTTACTGACTCTGGACGCTGAGTGGCGATCCTGAATTCTTGTTCCCGTGCAAGGCTATTGAACATTATGTCTTCTGCATATTAACCTCTAACCCCACTCTCATACTTTCTCGGTTAAGGGCCTCAATCATTTGTTGTAATTCGTCCCCATCATTGCTGAATAGGACAATGTCATCTGCAAACCGAAGGTTGCTGAGATATTCGCCGATGATCCTCACTCCTAAGCCTTCCCAGTCTATATAAGAGCTTGAATACTTCTAAGCATGTAGTGAATAGCATTGGAGAGATTGTGTCTCCTTGCCTGACCCCTTCTTGATAGGTAACTTTCTACTTTTCTTGTGGTGAACCAAGGTAGCTGTGGAATCCTTGTAGATTCACGTATGCCTCCTGTGCTAAGAAATCCATATAGAGAAGTTGATTGTACTCTGCAGATTTCTCGATTACCTGATTGATGACATGGGTATGATCCATCGTAGAATATCCCTTCCTGAAACCAGCCTATTGCTTTGGTTGACTGATGTCAAATGGTGCCCAGATTCTATTTGAAATTACCTTGGTGAATATTTTATACAACACTGAAAGCAAGCTAATGGGTCTATATTTCTTCAACTCTTTAACATTTCCCTTCTTATGGATTAATATAATGTTTGCGTTCTTCCAGCGCGTTCGTCGTGTCGCGGGTTACCTACTCCGCCCCGTATCTCCGGCCAGCTGACGAAGGCGAATATGGACACTCTAAACACGATGCTTCGTAAGGCAACGAAGCAAGCACTGGGCATGCCCATATACTCGTCCTCGCAAAGACTGCTAGACATGGGCGCCCACAACACGGTGGAGGAGCTCATCGAAGCCCAACTCTCTAATCAGAGAATTCGGCTCAGTCACACGGAACACGGACGAGCCGTCCTACGCAAGATAGGATGGCAGATCGAGCCAGTACCCCTCAAGGCGGCCCTTCCGGAAGACTGGAAGACGACCATTCACACTAACCCTCTTCCTCGGAACATGACGCCAGGCAAGGACGACGAGAGGCGCACCGCGCGGGCTAAAGCCATGGCCCGGAAGTTGGAAGAGAACCCCAGGGTCCTCTACGCGGACGCCTCGCTCCGAAAACACAGTGACCGAGCAGCGGTGGTGGTTACGTCAAAAGACAGGCTGATCGTCAGCGCGTCCCTGAAGACAACAGACCACGCAGTTGCCGAAGAAGCGGCCGTGGCCCTCGCACTCGCACAGCCGAGCGTGGACACCGTGGCCACCGACTCAAAGACAGCCTACGGAAGCTTCCGCAGGCGGGTAATCTCCTCCGCAGCCCGAGCTATTCTATCCAAGTGCAAGCCTCCGGGAAGGGCCATAGAGCTCGTGTGGGTCCTGGCTCACTCGCAGGTAGCAGGCAACAAAATCGCCTACTACCATGCCCGAGAAATGTCAATCCGGGCAGAGAGCACGAGCCGCAAGAGCTACCGCACCCGGTCACCAGCTTTCGGGACATTACCCGGATGTACCGAGAGGAAAGGTGCAAACTGCCAGAACCGCACCCCAAGCTCACCAGGCAACAACAGACCATCCTGCGTCGACCGCAGGCGGAATCGCTTGTGCATCTCGTACTGATGAACCGCATGTACCCCGCGGAACATGATACGCTCTGTCCTTTTTGCAAAAGGGAAAAGGGCACCCTGCCGCACATCTTGGACGAGTGCACAGAACTCAAGACCCCCCCCCCCCCCTTCTCCCCTTCCCGCCAACACCCCCAATCCCCAACCCCTTGAGCGATGGGAGACCTTGTTATCCAGCCCAGCCCTACCGATTTAGCTCGCACTGACGGACAGGGGCCAGGAGCTGCTGGGAACATATGGGTCCCGTAATTAGGGAACCACCCCGTCTGGTGCCTGTGGGCACCACCAATATATTTTGGGTCCAATAAATGTTTATTCATTATCATCCAGCTCTCTGGTACACTTGAAGTCGTGAGGCATTGCATATAAATGGCCGCAAGCTTTGCAAGCATGATCATGATATCCCCTCCCTCTTTGATTGAATCCACTGTTATTCCATCTTCTCCAGCAGCTTTTCCCTGGACGTGTCTTGCAAGGCCCTTCTAACTTCATCGCTAGTTATAGAAGGAGCCTCTGTATCCTGTGCATTACTACTTCGACTGAAAGTAGCTTGGCTACCCTGGGTACTGTACAGGTCAGTATAGAATTACTCTGCGGCTTTTACTATGTCATCGAAATTGCTCATGACATTACCCTGCTTATCTTTCAGTGCATACATCTTTCCTTGTCCTATGCCAAGCTTCTTCTCACTGATTTCATGCTGCGTCCATATTTTACTGCTTCCTCAATCTTTTCAACGTTATAATTTCGAATATCCCTTACTTTCTTGTTGTTGTTCAGTTTTGACAATTCAGCGAATTCTATCTGATCTCTCGAGTTTGCCATTTTCATGTTTTGTCATTTCTTTATTAAGTCCTCTGTTACTTGTGAGAGCTTACCTACTGGTTGCTTTGGTGTCTTACCTTCAACTTCGATCGCTGCTTCTCAGATCAGCCTAGTTACGGTTTCATTACCTCTATGTTGCCTTCATCTTCCTGTTCTAAAAATGCATATTTTTTCTTGAGCACCATCCTGAACTGGACTCATTTTACCCTTGCTGTGTCTAGGTTGGCCTGTTTCTTCTTGACTAATTTTATATAGTAGACCTCACTAACCTATGGTCACCGCACTTTATCCTACCTAACACTTCTACATCCTGTACTATGCTGGGATCGGCAGAGAGTATGAAATCTATTTCATTCCTTGTCTCTCTGTTAGGGCTTTTCCAGGTCCACTTCCTGTTGCTACGCTTCCTGAAGAAGGTATTTATTATTCGGAGCCTATTCTTTTCCGCGAATTCTACCAACATCTCTCCTCTACTGTTCCTCGTATCGATGCCGTAGTTGCCAATTGCTTGCTCATCAGCCTGCTTTTTTCCCACTTTTGCATTGAAGTCACCCATTACTGCAGTATACTGAGTTTGCACCTTCCTCATTGCTAATTCAACATCTTCATAAAAGTGTTCTTTTTTCTTCATCATCGTGACTGGACGTTGGGGCGTAGGCTTGTACTACCTTCATTCTATACCTCCTATTCAGCTTTATTATGACGACCGCTACCCTCTCATTAATGCTGTAGAATTCATCAATATTGCCCGCTATGTCCTTGTGGATTAGAAATCCTACCCCAAATTGTCTCTTATCTGGAAGACCTCTGTACCTGAGGACGTGGCCGTTAGTCAGGACTTTATAAGCCTCACCAGTTCTTGTAACCTCACTAAGGCCAATAATATCCCAGGCAATGCTTGATAATTCCTCAAATAGATTTCCTAAGCTAGCCTCACTCGACAGGGCGCGCGTGTTGAATGTTTCCATGCATGTTCAGTTCCCAGTGGTGGCCTGTCCCGACCCAGTGATTCTTAGCACCCTCTGCCGCGTCGCAGGTCTGACCGCCGCCTTGGCCAAGTGCTCCGCAGCCGCTGGGAATAAATATGCATATATTATGCCTAAACATACACACCGTCGGCCATTGGCTTCGGGCGTCCGTGGAGCCGTTATCGCAATAAAACAAGATGAAGATGTATCGTGTACGGATATGTGCATCAGGATTCCTCTACGTACATTGCGTTCGGAGCCAATACTTACGGCACGGTTACGACATACCATTCTGTATAACCTAAATAGTGGCTACGGTTAATTAGGCACATTTGTTGCAGTATCTTTTTAAAAGATAATATTTCATAAAAAGGCTGATGTGGGGCAATGTATTTGCACACCTAGCATAAACCTTTTATCAAATTACTGCTTGAAAAGAACGTGTGTTGTCTGTAACCAATACAAGATAATATAAAATAAAGGTCAGCCAGCAGCTATCGACAACACCGCCGAACCATTGCGTTTTCGTTTTGAACAGCGGAGCTGTTTAAAGGGACCCTGAAACGATTTTGATGATTTTGTACAAACGCACTGAGTCGTTAGAGTAGGTCCTTCTGATCATTAATTGACGCATCTAAGTGCTCCACGTGAAGCGTGCAATTTATTATAACGTTTTAAAAAGGTACATCGCTACCGATCTGCAGCACGCCACTCGGCTGAGATTTGTGCCCAAGTGACGCGATTTACCCATAACACGTCACTGGGCCAGCCAGCTATCCGATTTGCTGCCCAGGGCGCGTCATCGATAATTTTTCCAACATTATGGCGAACAAATGTTGTTCGTAATAGTTTAGATGTTAGTTAATTTCTTTCTATAAAAATACAGTAACAGAAAGAGAATGCACAAGGACATGTATCACTACACTAAAAGCACTTCCGGCGCACAGCAAGTGTCGTCTGCGTGTGTTAAAACGTGCTCCGTGTTTACGAGGGCTGCGCGGTCAGTGTTGGTATTGTTCTTTCTTTTCGCGAACACCACGGTTCGCCCTTATTGCGTTGTGGGCTGCAAACGTAGTGATCGGTGACATGTCAAGCAGCGACGTCATGCGCCGCTGCGACATTGTGCCCCGCTGCAATGCAGCAGACGAGCGGAGTGGCGGCAGCGCCTTTCGGTATACATGGCTTGCACCGACGTCACATCCGGTCGCCGTGAGATGCCTGTCGGCCATGCTGACGCACCACTGTTGAGCCACTGCTTGCTTACCGCCGCCTCTGTAAGCTCGCATCGTGTTGGTTCGCGACCACTCGCAGCTTCAATATGGTTTTCTGCTCAGTCGTTGACTGCTCCAACCGTAGCGACAGCTCTAGGCGAAAGAAGAAGCCTACTAACACGAACTTCTTCCGAATTCCGAGGATTGTCGTAGACAGGTGTGAGCGCTCGATAAGACGCTCAGCACAAATCGGCGCACGTTGTGGCTGGCTCGCATTAATCCAGCCGATCTGGACCCACAGAATCCCAATTTACGTGTGTGCGGAGCGCACTTCGTGACAGGTAAGAGGCTTGTGCCGTGAACTAAATCTTCGCGAAAACGTGGGAAGCAAGGACTACGCTCTGACGAAGTGAATGTTTTTGATTCGCATGGACGCCATCCGATTTTAACACGAAGGTGTTTTATGCCGGGGTCCACCAAGACTTCACTGACGTATTTCCGTCAAGGAAATACGTCATACGGAAATACGGGATGACGTTCTTACAATGTACACGAACATAATACAAAGAAAGAAACCAGAAGAAAAAGTTCCACAAACATGAAAAATTTGGAAATCGAACCCACGACCTCTCGGTCCGCGACGATAGATCGCCGAGCGTTTAACCCATTGCGCCACAAACGCATTTGCAGAGAGCTACACAGACGCGCCTTATATATCTAACACTCCTCCGTGTACCCGCGCTCTTGCTCGGGGCGGTGCCGCCGCCTACGAGCAGAAAAGAGAAGTACTGCATTATGACACTAACGCGCACCGACAGTGAACGCTTCGGTGGTCTCAGCACTACGACGCCTCGATGCCAGCATTCGAAGGGACGCTGGCATCAAGAAGCACTACCAACGCCACCTAGGTGGCGTTCACCGTACTCAGCACAGCGGAGCGTGGCCTCCGCAATTAGCTCTGAAAATGTTTCTGAAGTTGATCGCGGAGGCTGCAATTACGACTCGCTGTACGCGCTGATTTGACTCGGTGACGATTCAGTTACGTGCTTTGTCTTGCGCGTTGTATTAGTGTGTCAGTTACGTGCTTCGTCTTTCGCGTTGTGCTAGCGTGTGCAGCGTAGTGCAGCTTCCATATGCACGACGGTTGCTCATGGTCATCGACGTTGGTAGTCGTGATGGAGGAGACGTGCCACCAGGCGTCAGCGTGGGTGCATCAACGCCTAAGGGCGCTTTAGCCACAAAACACCAATAGACATTATATATCAATGTGCAATAAACATTACACTACTTCTGTGAAGACACGTTTCACTTTCGTGTTCTATACCGATTCCTATATAAGAGGGATCAACCACATTTTTTTCGATAGCACGAACCCAGACTGGGCCCCGTCGCTGCATCTCGGCTACAGCATTAGGCAAGCAGATGCGAATCGCTACGAGCGCAGCGAGCTACGACGGCAGAGAAAAACGGGCGTGTGCACAACAGATAACCTGGCCGCGAACAGAGCAGTGTAAAAGACCATGCATTGTTTATCTTCATTACTGTATTTTTACAGTGGAAATCAGACTAATCGAGGCGGAATTTGAACCTCGTAGCGTTTGCTGACATGCTGCGGAGCTTGCTGCACTTCGCAGCGCCCTTCATATGCTTCATGAAGATTAACCACGAAAATGGAGTATATTTACTGATTCGAAGGCAGTCCTGCAGTGTCTGCTACCCGCTCTGCGTCGTGGACCACACGACCAACTTGTGCTTGAAATAAGGCTGATATATCACCAGCTAGTAGAAAAAGGACATGACATTACTTTTCAGTGGCTTCCGGGCCACTGCGGCATCATGGGCAACGAACAGGCCGATGAAGCTGCTAGGAGGGCTCACGAAAATGCTGTGAAGGAACCCATTCCACTTTCAAGAACCGATGCAGCCGCAACGCTTCGTATACTGGCGCGTGATGCCACTCGATCCATGTGGAACACGCCAGGTTTCCGGTATACTCGACTGCACCGCTTGGATCCATACATCCGACTACATATTCCATCTGGACTTTCCCGAATCGAGACAACTGCTCTCTGCCGACTGTGGCTTGGAGTATCTTTTACGAATGCGTTTGCTTGCCGCATCGGAATGGCTGACAGTGCTACTTGTAATAGTTGCGACAGCGAGGAAACAATCGAACATATCTTGTGTGATTGTCCCCGCTACAGCTCCCAGAGACAGACACTCGTGACGACGCTGGCGCGCCTCGACGACCGGCCGCTTTCTGAGCAGACGATCTTAGAGTGCCGGCTGACGCGGTCTTCACACCCGAAGGCGATGAGCGCACTGCTGAGGTTCCTCCGGACAAGTGACC
>NC_051156.1:203053331-203055831 GCF_013339745.2 Dermacentor silvarum
GGGCCAGACAGCTATCCGATTTGCTGCCCAGGGCGCGTCATCGATAATTTTTCCAACATTATGGCGAACAAATGTTGTTCGTAATAGTTTAGATGTTAGTTAATTTCTTTCTATAAAAATACAGTAACAGAAAGAGAATGCACAAGGACATGTATCACTACACTAAAAGCACTTCCGGCGCACAGCAAGTGTCGTCTGCGTGTGTTAAAACGTGCTCCGTGTTTACGAGGGCTGCGCGGTCAGTGTTGGTATTGTTCTTTCTTTTCGCGAACACCACGGTTCGCCCTTATTGCGTTGTGGGCTGCAAACGTAGTGATCGGTGACATGTCAAGCAGCGACGTCATGCGCCGCTGCGACATTGTGCCCCGCTGCAATGCAGCAGACGAGCGGAGTGGCGGCAGCGCCTTTCGGTATACATGGCTTGCACCGACGTCACATCCGGTCGCTGTGAGATGCCTGTCGGCCATGCTGACGCGCCACTGTTGAGCCACTGCTTGCTTACCGCCGCCTCTGTAAGCTCGCATCGTGTTGGTTCGCGACCACTCGCAGCTTCAATATGGTTTTCTGCTCAGTCGTTGACTGCTCCAACCGTAGCGACAGCTCTAGGCGAAAGAAGAAGCCTACTAACACGAACTTCTTCCGAATTCCGAGGATCGTCGTAGACAGGTGCGAGCGCTCGGTAAGACGCTCAGCACAAATCGGCGCACGTTGTGGCTGGCTCGCATTAATCCAGCCGATCTGGACCCACAGAATCCCAATCTACGTGTGTGCGGAGCGCACTTCGTGACAGGTAAGAGGCTTGTGCCGTGAACTAAATGTTCGCGAAAACGTGGGAAGCAAGGACTACGCTCTGACGAAGTGAATGTTTTTGATTCGCATGGACGCCATCCGATTTTTTCGACAGCACGAACCCAGACTGGGCCCCGTCGCTGCATCTCGGCTACAGCATTAGGCAAGCAGATGCGAATCGCTACGAGCGCAGCGAGCTACGACGGCAGAGAAAAACGGGTGCATGCACAACAGATAACCTGGCCGCGAACAGAGCAGTGTAAAAAACCATGCATTGTTTATCTTCATTACTGTATTTTTACAGTGGAAATCAGACTAATCGAGGCGGAATTTGAACCTCGTAGCGTTTGCTGACATGCTGTGGAACTTGCTGCACTTCGCAGCGCCCTTCATATGCTTCATGAAGATTTACCACGAAAATGGAGTATATTTACTGATTCGAAGGCAGCCCTGCAGTGTCTGCTATCCGCTCTGCGTCGTGGACCACACGATCAACTTGTGCTTGAAAAAAATGTGGTTGATCCCTCTTATATAGGAATCGGTATAGAACACGAAAGTGAAACGTGTCTTCACAGAAGTAGTGTAATGTTTATTGCACATTGATATATAATGTCTATTGGTGTTTTGTGGCTAAAGCGCCCTTAGGCGTTGATGCACCCACGCTGACGCCTGGTGGCACGTCTCCTCCATCACGACTACCAACGTCGATGACCATGAGCAACCGTCGTGCATATGGAAGCTGCACTACGCTGCACACGCTAGCACAACGCGCAAGACAAAGCACGTAACTGAATCGTCACCGAGTCAAATCAGCGCGTACAGCGCGTCGTAATTGCAGCCTCCGCGATCAACTTCAGAAACATTTTCAGAGCTAATTGCGGAGGCCAGGCTCCGCTGTGCTGAGTACGGTGAACGCCACCTAGGTGGCGTTGGTAGTGCTTCTTGATGCCAGCGTCTCTTCGAATGCTGGCATCGAGGCGTCGTAGTGCTGAGACCACCGAAGCGTTCACTGTCGGTGCGCGTTAGTGTCATAATGCAGTACTTCTCTTTTCTGCTCGTAGGCGGCGGCACCGCCCCGAGCAAGAGCGCGGGTACACGGAGGAGTGTTAGATATATAAGGCGCGTCTGTGTAGCTCTCTGCAAATGCGTTTGTGGCGCAATGGGCTAAACGCTCGGCGATCTATCGTCGCGGACCGAGAGGTCGTGGGTTCGATTTCCAAATTTTGCATGTTTGTGGAACTTTTTCTTCTGGTTCTTTCTTTGTATTATGTTCGTGTACATTGTAAGCTGACGTATTTCCGTGACGGAAATACGTCAGTGAAGTCTTGGTGGACCCCGGCATAAAACACTTTCGTGTTAATAAGGCTGATACATCGCCAACTAGTAGAAAAAGGACATGACATTACTTTTCAGTGGCTTCCAGGCCACTGCGGCATCATGGGCAACGAACAGGCCGATGAAGCTGCTAGGAGGGCTCCCGAAAATGCTGTGAAGGAACCCATTCCACTTTCAAGAACCGATGCAGCCGCAACGCTTCGTATACTCGCGCGTGATGCCACTCGATCCATGTGGAACACGCCAGGTTTCCGGTATACTCGACTGCACCGCTTTGATCCATACATCCGACTACATATTCCATCTGGACTTTCCCGAATCGAGACAACTCCTCTCTGCCGACTGTGGCTTGGAGTATCTTTTACGAATGCGTTTG